>NW_006921650.1:6927662-6936970 GCF_000298275.1 Orycteropus afer afer | reverse complement strand
GTGGATAGATGGGTAGACAGGGTGAACTATGAGGTATGTCTATCAAGTGGGGTGTGTACCCAAGACCATGTATAGGGTTGGCAGACAATGGTCCTATATGTGTATTTGTATGATCTGAATTCCCAGGTGTATAGCAGAGCTGACAAGGGACAAGGTTGTAGTCACTTCTTAGGCACAGCCAACTACCCAGAGGGACCAAGCAGTTGAACCTGTGGGCTTGGAACCATAGTGTCAGGGGACATCAAGTTCAACTGGCATAACATACTACACAAAACATTGTTCCACCTGCTACTTTGGTGAGTAGCGACTGGGATCTTAAAAGTTTGTAAGCAGCCATCTAGCTGCAACAATGGGTCTTACCTCGTCCAGAGCAAAGAAGAATGAAGAAAACCAAAGATTTAAGGAAAGAATTAGTCCTAGCGACTGGTACACCATGTGACCCTCAGTCTATACAGCTATGAGACCAGAAGAACTAGATGGTACCCAGCTACCACTGTTAACCACTCAGAGGAGGATCAATGTAGGAGATACTGGATAGAGAGGGAGAACAATGGGGAACAAAACTCAAAATCATTTGGAGAAAAAAAAAGGGCCAGGTTTGCTGGTCCGATAGAGCCTGGGGGAATCACTGAGACCATGGCCCCTAGCTGCCCTTCAGGTCTGGAATTGAACCCACACCTGTAGCTTCCAGCCAAACAAAAGTCAGGCATATGAGTTGAACATTTACCTGAGGTAGATACACTCCTTGGAGAAAACAATCATGGGAGAAAGAAGGGTTGTTTATGCACAGAGAAACAGCTCAGGGGGCAGGAGTTCATGAAGGGATGGACACAGGAAAGAGGTAACTATCAGGAGAAAGTGGGAGGGGAGCTGTTGCATTGTGGTAAATTGTAGTCAATGTCATGAGACAAAGTGTATGTAACTGCTGTATGGAAAGTGAATTTGCTCTGTAAATTTTTACCCAAATCACAATAAAAAAGAAAGAGTCATGTGGGAGCTGGATATCCAGCTCTGGAGTACAGAGAAAAGACCTGAGCCAGAAACATTAGTTTGGGTGTTATCATGGATTGAATTATGTTCCCAAAAATATACATCAACTTGTCTGGGCCATGTTTCTCAGTGGTTTGGTATTTAAGTAATGATGTAATGTGGCAGTTACGTAATAATTCCCCCATGAAGTGATAAATTGATCAGTTGCAAGGCTTTGGATGCATGTATCCTTAATCCCATCACAGCCCTGACCTGATATAAGGGGAGTTTCCTGGGCTGTGACCTGCGACAAGAGATAAAAGGAAAAAGAAGCAGAGAGGGAGGCCCTACTACTACTAAGAAAGAAGAGCTGGGAACAGAGTGCATCCTTTGGGCCCCAGGGTCCCTCACTAGGATCCTCTTAGGATCCAGTGACACAGAGAGAAAGCCTTTCCCCACAGCCAGCTCTCTGAATTTGGACTTCTAGCCTCTTAAGCTATGAAAAAATAAATTCCTGTTCGTTAAAGCCATCCACTTGTGTTATTTCTGTTATAGCAGCAATAGATAACTAAGACAGGTGTCACCTAGTAACTGAAGCTTAAGTATGGATAAGATTGCCTAGGAAAGAATAAACGATGAAACTATGGCAAGACTTAGGACTGAACCTCAGAGAACCCCAATACTTAGTGGCCAGATATAAGCCCACAAATGAGTTAGAGAAAAAGCAGTCAAAGAAATAGGGGGAAAAAAAAAAACAAGACAAGAGCTGTAGGAATTAAGAAGCAGGGAATGATCATCAGTGAAGAATATAGCTGAGAGGTCATGTTCATTGGGTTAATGACATGGTCTTTATTGGTGAAGTGTAATGTTTAAAGAGGGTCTCTAAGAGTCGTAACAGTTTGTGCTTGACTGCTAGCCAAAAGATTGGCAGTTCAAACTCATTCAGCAATAACATGAAAAAGACCTGGCAGTTGAGGTCATACCACTACAGGGTGGATCCTAAACACACACTTCTGAGTTACATAAGAACAGCACAGACACAGAGACATGCACCCAGACGGGGGGACACAGATGCTATGTAAGGATTGTCAAGGAACAAAGGAACATCTGGGGCTACTGACAAGGAAAGAATCCACATGAGAGACTGATCTGGACCTCCAGAATTGTTAAGAAAATATACTTCTGTTCTTTAAAGTCATCCACTTGTAGAATTTCTACAATAGCACTAAGAAACTAAGATACATTTAAAAGATAAGTTTGAAACGTACTTCTCTAAATTAGTACTTACCTTCTCATATGCATTTTCTAGGAATTCAATTGGACTTTTCCCAAATGCTACAGCATGTCCAAGGAATGGAATTGGAGAGAAAATATATGGTGGACTTTTCTGCAAGATAAAAAAAAAAAAAACAGTTCTCATTACATTTTAAGAGCAAAATTCAGTATATTTTAAATGAATTTGCCATTAATACTAAAGAAAGTTACCAAAAAAAACAAAATAGCAAAAGTTAGATAGTCAAATTGCAAATAAATTATCTTAAGAGAGATAGCAATAGTAAAAATAACAACTCAAAACAAGGTATAGGATAAGCGACTACACAAACATGAAGGCTTTGCAATTTTAGATGCTGGACACTGTCCAGAACATGTCAATACTATTGAAGGCTATATGCAACTTATCAGTAGTAAAAAAAAGAAAGAATGTCAAACTATAGTTTCTTCACCAGTGCTTTCTCCTATCACTCACAATTTTAGCCCCAAAATCTGGCCTAAAGGAGATATAAACAAAAAGAAACAGTAATTTGAAGTATAGAAAGAAGGGAAAATGTTAAGAAGCTACATTTACTGTAAACCAAAGACATTTCATGCTTTTCTCACTGTAAATGAACAAGATCCTCTGACTTTAAAGAGATACAACAGTGCAGATTAGCTCTAACAGGAACTCTCCAGTACTCACCATAAAAAAATATTTTAGTCCCAAAATGAGACTTGCAGACTGTAACAGTAAGTCTCCTAGAAATCAAACTTGCAAAGATGAAAAAGGATAGTATTCCTCAGACCTTTGGTGGTCTCATATAAAAGGAAGGAGCTCTGGTAGCATAGTGCCTAAGGCACTTGACTGCTAACCAGAGGCTGGCAATTGAAATCCACCAGCCACCCCTTGGAAGGAAGGTTGAGCAATTACTTCTGTAGTGATACTGCCTTGGCAACCCAAGGAGGGGTCACTATGAGTCGGGTCAACTCAACGGCCCATAACAACGACATATGAAAAGGAGCACCACAAACTCACAGTACTCTTCAGATGACAGTAATGATCTTAAACCAGTTAAGTACCTTTGTCTTTCTAAAAACAAAGTAATATTTTCATCAAAAATTCCATGTGTAGGATTTGAATAACTTTGCCTTATGCTTGTTATGGTTCAAACAAAAATTATTTAAAGAACTGCTTGGTCAAGTTTGTAGATTCCATCCATTGTCAGCAAGAGTATTCTGAAAAAGCTGACTGATGAAGGATGCATTCATCAAATATATTTGGGAGATACAAAGATAGGAGCTCTGGTGGTGCAGTGCCTAAGGCATTTGACTGCTAACCAGAAAGTTGATGGTTTAAGCCCATTATCCCCTAGGGAAGGAAGGTGGGGCACTCTACTTCCATAAAGATTTACAATCTCAGAAACCCAATGAGGGTCAGTCACTATGAGTCAGAATGGACTAGATGACAGTGAGTTGTGTTTTTTTGTTTGTTTGTTTTGTTTTTAATATAAAGGCAATGGTCAATAAAGACATTAAGTTAGAGAAACTGGTATTTTAATAGCACCATTGAAGGGTTCCACAACTTTCCCATCATTCCCACTCCACCAAACTGAATACATCCCCCTTAATACTGATATAAATCGCCATCAGGGGCAATGTCACAGCCCACAAGACACCGAACCACACAAGGGCGGCCACCAGGATGACGGCCATCAGGACCACAGCTGTTAAGAATACCGCCATCAGAGCCCCTATCAGCGCCCCCAACGCTACGACGGCGGCCAGCACCGCCACCAGGGCGCTCAGTGCAACAGCCAGGGCAACGGCTGCCAGTCCCACCACGGCCACTATAGCAACCAGTGCCGCGGCCAACACAGCCATCACCGCAACCACAAATGCGGCAAGCACAATCCCGGCCAAGACCAGGCACGCGGCCAGCGCAGCCATGGTTACCACCAAGATCGTAGCCGTGAGCATAGCCACTAGCACCAAAGTCAGCAAGAACATGGTGGCTGCTGCCGCCAACGCCGCCAGCAGCAGAGCAGTTGCCAAGGTCACCATCACAGCCCCCAGAGCGCTGGCCACCACGACACCGCCGAGAACCACCGCGGTTGCAGCTGCCAGCGCCGCAGCCGCTACCAGCGCCAGAGACAGGAGCATGGCCGCCAGCCCGAGCCCAAACAGCCCGGCCAGGATGCAAGTCAGCGTCGTGGTCGCTGCCCTCACCAGCCCTTCGGCCGGCTTGAACTCCGCGCCCCCCACCCGGACCCCTGAGGGTACACGTACCGCCCCGGCCGGCAGCTGCACCTGGTGGCCGACGGCCAGGCGGAGCAGGTAGAACAGACTGAGGGTAAAAGTGCAGGCGATCAGCAGCATGGACAGAAGGCTGCCGCCTGTCACCTGCTCCATTGCCTGCCCCAGCACCGACCCGCCCGCCTGCAGAAGGCCCAGCAACGCCATTCCAGCCGCCGCTTCTGCCCGTCGGAGCCGCTGGAGGCCGAGGTCGCCTCCACCCCTCAGATTCGAGAGAGGAGAAAGATGGGCGTCAGGAGGCGGCCCCGGCCTCCAGGTCTCCTTCTAAACCCAGTCCCGCCCCACCCCCGACTCCCTCGCGCGCCACTCCGCGCGTCACAAAGGGGGCGGAGTCTTCCGCTGGCCACAGTCTGTATGAACAATCACAACGCCAAGGTATCCTTGCGCCGCGAGAGAGAACCTGAGAAGGTGGGTTACGCCTATGGCACAGATGGTACCGAGATGAAAAAGAACATAGGCTTATGAGGCAATCATCCCTTGAGAAACGCTGGCCGCCTGAGGCCTGAGTGCGTTAAGTGATGGGGCTAGCACCCTGGGCCAGGAGGGACCGGGCGGAGGGATCTCAAGGCGAGTTTTGCATTGGGACGCCCTGTGGAGGCGGAACAGGCTGTGATTGCACCGCGAGCATCTGAGGTGATCTGGGCCTATGTCGCGTCAGCGAGGCTGATGGCGTGAGCACCGCCCCCCTCCAGGGCTTGACGAGTGACTGACTGCACCTGTGCCGGCTTCGGGGCTCCGTCTAGCAGGCTCCCAGAGACCGATGTAAATAAGCCCTCGGACCTTGGAATTGTGGAAAGCCATTCCACACTGAGGGGTGGAACAATGGAGTCAGCCCCATCCCAATTCAAATCAATTTGACAAGCGTTAAAATATGGTGATAACTTTGTTAGGTATGCTGCATTATACAGAAAGAGCTGTTCCAAAATAGTTCTTGAGCTATGTGAGGAAACATTCAACGAGAACGCCACTTGCTCTCTGGGCTTGTTGTTGTTGTTAAGTGCCGTGGAGTCGTTTACGACTCATAGCGACCCCATGCACAGCAGAACGAAACACTGCCCCATCCCGCACCAGCCCCACAATCCCTGCTATACTCGAGCCCATCATCGCAGCCACTGTATCAATCCATCTCGTTGAAGGCCTCCCCCTCTTTCGTCGACCCTCCACCCTACCAAGCATGACATCCTTCTCCAGGGAATGGTCCCTTCTTACAACATGACCAAAATAGGTGAGACGAAGTCTGGCCATTCTTGCTTCCAAGGAGCATTCTGGCTGCACTTCCTCCAGGACAGATCTGTTAGTTCTTTTAGCAGTCCATGGTACTTTCAGCATTCTTCGCCAGCACCACAACTCAAAAGCATCAACTCTTCTTCGGTCTTCCCTATTCATTGTCCAGCTCTCACATGCATACAAGGTGATTGGAAATATCATGGCTTGTGTCAGGCGCACCTTAGTCCTCAAGGAGATATCCTTGCTCCTCAGCACTTGAAACAGTTCCTTCGCAGTTGACTTTCCCAATGCTACACGATGTCTAATGTCCTGACTGCTGCTTCCGTTGGCATCGATTGTAGAACCAAGCAATGTGAATTCCTTGACAACCTCAATCTTCTCTCCATTGATTGTGATGCTGCTCATTGGTCCAGTTGTGAGGATTTTTGTTTTCTTTATGTTGAGATGTAATCCATACTGCAGACTGTATTCTTCAACCTTCATCAGTAGGTGCCTTAAGTCATCCTCACTTTCAGCAAGCAAAGTTGTATCGTCTGCATATCTCAGGTTGTTAATGATTCTTCCTCCAATCCTGATACCACGTTTTTCTTCATATAGTCCAGCTTCTCGGATTATTTGCTCAGCATATAGATTGAATAAGTGTGGAGAAAGAATACAACCCTGACGCACTCCCTTCTTGATTTTAAACCATGTAGTGTCCCCTTGTTCTGTTCGAACGACAGCCTCCTGGTCAAGGTACAGATTCCTCATGAGTACAATCAAGTGCTCAGGGATTCCCATTCTTCTCAATGTTATCCATAATTTGTCATGATCCACACAATCAAATGCCTTTGCATAGTCAATAAAACACAAGTAAACCTCTTTCTGGTATTCTTTGGGCTTAGCAGTCCTGAAAGATTTTTAAGCAGCAGTTCAGTCCCACAGTTACAATCAATCTTAACCTCATTCACTCCTGTGGTTTCTAGGAAGGATCTCTGATGAGATGACTACCAGATTTAATCCTTCTTTAAGATCATTCTTACCCATTTCTGACAAGATTATTCAGCCAACTGTGAGAGCCAGGTACTGCGCGGAGCACTGGGGATACAGCAGGGAATGAGAGAAACCAAGGCCCTTGGGGAATGAGCAGGAATATCAAAATGCCTACTAGCCACCTCTACCTATAGATCCAACGTGCATCTCTTGAGTCAGTAAATCCAGAATTAAACTAATGATCTGCTCCCACCCCTCTGACAACCTGCTCCTCTCATGCCTTGTTGCCCTCCTTTATACCTCACATCTACTCAGTCACCAGAAACTAGTTGTTGTCAGTTGATTTCCACTTATGGTGACCCCATGTGTATCAGAGTAAAGGTGTGTGCTCCGTAGGGTTTTCAGTGGCTGATTTTTGGAAATAGATCACCAAGCCTTTCTTCCAAAGTACCTCTGAGTGGATTCAAACCTCCAGTCTTTCAGTTAGCAGCAGATCAAATTAACAGTTTGCACTATCCAGGGACTCCAGTCATCGAATTCTATTAATTCACCACGTGAATTCCTGTTGCCATAATCTTAGGTCAGGATCTCATCTTTTGCCTGCATTGTTGCAAGTAGACTGACTTGTCTACTTCCAGGCTTGTCTTTATAATCTATCTCCCATATGCTGCCACTTCCTGAGTCACACTGAAGTTATGTTGTAATTATCTCCATAGGCTTTCCCCTATTAGAAGATGAAGTCCTTGAGAACAGGGATCATTTCTTAATTGTATTTGTATTCTCAGAGTTTATCCTAATTAACTGTCACAGCAGTTCTCAAAGTGTGGTCCACGGCCCCATGAAAGAGTCCACAGCACTCTTTTGGGGAGTCTGCAAAGGCAAAGCTCTTTTTATAACAATACTTTTGACTTTTTTACTGCTGTAATTTGTACCAAGCCAGTGGTAAATAAAACTTCTGGAGTCTTAGCACAAAACAGTGCAGTGATACCAAACTGTACTAGTTGTTACTATAGTCTTCTGTACCATGCACTTGCAATTAAAAAGAAAAAGAAGTCTGTTTCACTTAAGAATATCCTTGATGAAATTATAAACAGTACTGATTTTATTAAATCCCAACCTTTGAGTGCATTTTTTTTCTTTTTATTTATGTTATTTATCTTTTAATTTATCTGCACACTCTTCAGCATATAAAAATTCATCATGGACTCTGCACAGTCTCATTCAGTTTTCTGGATGAGCTTTCACTTGTATTTATAATACTCTGAAAGTTAATCTCTTTTAAATCATTGAAGTGTGTTTTTTTTAAATGATATTTACATAGGTCATTAATCACAATGAATAAAAGTCTTAAAATCTAGGACATTACTTTTAGAGTTGATGTCTATACAATGCTTTATTATAAATTTACTTAGAATACAAAAAAAAGCACTTTTGAGGATTGATTATACCTAGTTATAATTCAAGTAACTTAAAAAAAAAAAAAAAAAAAAACCCACTGCCCTGGAGTTGATTGTTACTCATAGCAACCCGCATTGGGTTTCCAAGGCTGTAAATCTTTATAGAAGTAGATTTCCTCCTCTTCCGCCCACAGAGCAGCTGGTGGGTTTGAACCTTTGGCCTCCTCGTTAGCAGCCAATTGTTTTACCAATTACACCACCAGAGCTCCTTAAGTGACTATAAAACCAAAACCAAACTCATTAAAGTAGGACCAACTCTGGATCCCTGCCCGGTGTACAATCAGGCCAAAGCACTTTAATCACACCAAGTGATTAAGAGGAGAGAAAATTATTTATTGCAAAGCAGCAATGCAAGAAGACAGGGGCCAGTACCCAAATCTGAGTCCCTGGAGGTCGGGATACAGTTTTGTAAGTTTCAGGAGAAGAGGATAATACATATTCATAAAAAATTCAGGAGTTTGGGCGCTAATTAACGGGATTGGCTGAGGCTTCCTCCACCTCGGTTTAAAGGAACAGTTGATTTTTAATGCACCAGATGAGTCACATCAGCATTCTGTCATCAGCTGATGGGGACTGGGCAGAGGGGAGAATGTCAGTTCCCAGCAACTTTGTTCCCCTTTTGTCTCACTGCCCGTGTAGGAGGGCCACAGTTAATTTTCAAGTTGTTTCCTGAAACACACATTAACATATTTAATCACCTATTTCTAGGGGGAAAACTTGGAGAGGGTGTATGAATTGACCTTTCATTCTATTCAGTTCTTAAGGAACTGAGTTATCATGTTTATTTATCTGCCTCCAATGGAGGTAACAAAGAGGATGTGGACTGGGCTTTGATTCATGGGGTGGGGGTGACAGTTGAGCTTTCATTCTATTCAGTTCTTAAGGAACTGAGTTATCATGTTTGCTTATCTGCCTCCAACAGAGGATGCAGGCTTGATTTTGATTCTACTCAGCTTCACTACCACACTACCATCAAGTCAATTAAGTAGACTGCCCCATCTTCCTTCTGCAGAGCAGCTGGTGGGTTTTCAACTGCTGACCTTCTGGTTAGCAGCTAAATGCCTTATCCACTATACTGCCAGAACACCTAAGTAACTATTAAAAAAAAAAAAAAAA
>NW_006921650.1:6925809-6927434 GCF_000298275.1 Orycteropus afer afer | reverse complement strand
TTCCGAGGAGTGGCTTATATATATATATATAGTACATAATAAGGAGCTCTGGTGGCATAGTGTTTAAAACATTCAGCTGCTAACCACAAGTTCTGTAGTTCAAAGCCACCAGCTGCTCCACAGGAGAAAGATGAGCCAGACTCCTTCTATAAAGATCTACTCTATCCTAAAGGGTCGCTATGAGTTGGAATCTACTCAATGGCAGGATTTGATTTGGTTTATAGTACATAATGTTAAACTCAGGTTTGTCTTAGGTGGTGAAGATTTAGCATAGAATGGGACTATCATCTTAAATGATGTTTATAAACAATTGCACTTATGATTAATAGGAGCTCTGATGATGTGGTGCCTAAGGCATTTGACTGCTAACCAGAAGGCTGGCGGTTCAAACCCACCAGCCACTTCTCAGAAGGTAGACTGGGCAGTCTACTTCCTTAGAGATACCACCTCAGAAACCCAAGGAGCCGTCACCATGAGTCAGAATCGACTCAAGGGCAGTGTGTTTGGTTTGGTTTTTGGTATGACTGATGTTCCCAAGTAGAAGTATATGCTAATATAGAATCTTACAAGGAAACATAATCTAGTCTGAGTGATACAAAATTCTGTATAAATGCCTGATTGAACTGGGGCCTTAATGTACTATCTACCCTTGTTTGTACTCTGTGCCTGAGTTTAGTTGATGTCACTTTTTAATTTTTTTTTTCTTTGACAATCTGGCCATTTGTATAAGATAATTCCTTCATCAGTCGGTGATGTAGGGTTTCCCATAGTCTACTTACTCTAAATGGTCTCTTGAGAAAAGATATGGAGCTCTGGTAGTGCAGTGCCTAGGTATTTGACTGCTAAACAAAAGATTGGCGGTTTAAACCTAATAGCTGTTCCAGGAAAGGAAGATAGGGCAATCTACTTCCGTAAAGATTCTGACTCATTCTCAAATACTCAAGGCTGTAGCCTTGGAAACCCAAGGGGATTGCTGTGAGTCAGAATCAACATGATGGCAGTGGGTTGTTTTTTTTTTTTAAATACAATTTGTTGAAATATAATTTATGTACAGTGAAATACACAAAACTAAAGTGACAGGTCAATGTGGGTTTTTTTGTTTTGTTTTGGTTTTCTGGGGTTTTTTTTTTTTTTTTGAGAAAAGATAATGTGTCTCCTGGAATATGAGCTTAGAATTGCAAAGATCATTGTTGGCTCACTACTTGGTGTATTATTCTTGCACTTTTAAATAAAATTGGATTATCCAAGGAACTGATGAATTTCATATGACAACAGAGAACATGGATGCAAAAGCAAGATACTTGCACTCTGCTAGATTTTGTTTACTCTCTATATGTGCACATGTCTGTATTTTTAAACTGGCCTGCCTGTGATATTTGGCAGGAGTACTGGTGGCACAGTGGTCAAAGTGCTCATCTGCTAACCAAAATGTCAGCAGTTTGAACCAACCACCTGCTCTGCAGGAGAAAGTTGCTTCCATCAAGATCCCTAGAACATTCAGAGAAGAAGTGATACCGATCCTACTCGAAGTATTCCAAAACATAGAAAAGGATGGAATCCTCCCTAACTCATTTTATGAAGCAAGCATAACCTTAATACCAAAACCAGGAAAAGACATCACCCAA
>NW_006921650.1:6918433-6920584 GCF_000298275.1 Orycteropus afer afer | reverse complement strand
GCTGCATTGTAAATTTTGGTCAATGACATGAGACAAAGTATATGTGAACTGCTGTATGAAAAGTGAATTTACTCTGTAAATCTTCACCCAAATCCTAATATAAATAAATAGATAGATAGATAGATAGACAGATAGATAAAAAAAGATCCCTAGAAACTCCATGAGCAATTTCACTCCATCCCACACAGTCACCATGAGTCAGAAATCAACTGGACAGCAGTGGGGTTTGGTTTTTTTCATTATTGTTGTTTTGTTTGGTTTTGGTTTGTGATATTTGGGCTGGCATTGGCCTGGCTTTTGGAAGGGTTGAGCTGTTAATCTTGGTTCCTTTGCTTTCTGTGTGAACTTGGCAAGGCGCTTAAGAGTATTTTACCAGATTCATCATTCCTTCATTCATGCATTCATTCAACAAGAATGTCTTAGAATTAATTTGGAATACAAGATACAGTAATTTTTGTTTGGAATGATGGTAAAAATCTAGATGTAAAAAATATTTATTAAATATTTATGCAGTGAGAACCTACTGTTGTTGTCAGGTGCTGTTGAATTGTCTCCAACTAGCAACCCTACACACAGCAGAACAAAACTGCCTGGTCCTGTGCCAGCTCCATGATCCTTGCTATACCTGAGCCCATTGTTGTAGCCACTGTGTCAATCCATCTAGTTGAGAGCCTTCCCCTTTTCACTGACCCTCCAGTTTACGGAATGGTTCCTTCTTGCAACATGACCAAAGTAGGTGAGATGAAGTCTGGCCATTCTCACTTCCAAGGAACGTGCCAGCTGCACTTCCTCCAGGACAGATTTGTTAGTCCTTTTAGCAGTGCATGGTACTTTCAGCATTCTTCACCAACACCACAGCTTAAAAGTATCAACTCTTTTTTCAGTCTTCCTTATTCATTGTCCAGCTCTCACATGCATATGAGGTGATTGAGAATACCACGGCCTGTGTCAGGCGGACCTTAGTCTTCAAGGAGATATCTTTGCTCTTCAGCACCTGAAAGAGGTCTTTTGCAGCAAATTTGCCCAAAGCAATACATCATCTGATATCTTGACTGCTGCTTTCATTGGTGTTGATTGTAGAAACAAATAATATGAAGTCTTTGACAACTTCAGTCTTCTCTCCATTTATCATGATGCTGCTTATTGGCCCAGTTGTGAGGACTTTTGTTTTCTTTATATTTAGTTGCAATCCATACTACAGACTGTAGTCTTTAATCTTCATCAGAAAGTGCTTCAAGTCATCCTCACTTTCAGCAAGCAAATTTATGTCATCTGCATATCGCAGGTTGTTAATGATTCTTCCTCCAATCCTGCTGCCACGTTCTTCTTCATATATCCAGCTTCTCGGATTATTTTCTCAGCATACAGATTGAATAAGTATGGTGAAAGGATCCAACCCTGACGCACTCCCTTCTTGACTTTAAACCATGCAGTGTCCCCTTGTTTTGTTTGGATGACTACCTCCTAGTCTATGTATAGGTTCCTCACAAGTACAATTAAATGTTCTGGAATTCCCATTCTTCTCAATGTTGTCCATAATTTGTTATGATCCACACAATTGAATGTTTTTGCATAGTCAATAAAACACAAGTAAACATCTTTCTGGTATTCTTTGCTTTCAGCCAAGATCCATCTGACGTCAGCAATGATATCCTTCATTCCATGTCCTCTTCTGAATCCACCTTCCATTTCTGGAAGTTCTCTACTGAGAACTTGCTGCAACCGTTTTTGAATTATCTTCAGTAAGATTTTACTTGCATGCCATATTAATGATGTTCAATAATTTCCACATTCTGTGCAATCACCTTTCTTTGGATTGAGTACAAATATGGATCTCTTCCAGTCAGTTGGCCAGGTAGCTCTCTTCCAAATCTCTTGGCATAGCCGAGTGAGTGCCTCCAGCATGGCATCTGTTTGTTGAAACATCTCAGTGGGCATGCCTTCAATTCCTGAAGCCTTGTTTTTCACCAGTTCCTTCAGTGTAGCTTCAACTTCTTTCTTCAATACCATTGGTTCTTCATCATATGCCACTTCCTGAAATGGATGGACATCGACTAATTCTTTTTGGTACAGTGACTCTGTGTATTCCTTCCATCTTCTTTTGATGTTGTCTGCATCATTCAATATATTGCCCATAGAATCTTTCAATAT
>NW_006921650.1:6914988-6917528 GCF_000298275.1 Orycteropus afer afer | reverse complement strand
GAGGAGTGGCTGGTGGGTTTGAGCCGCCAGCCGTCTGGTTAGCAGGCAAGTGTCTTAGCCACTATGTAGGTCACTGAAATATATTTCTAATAGGTTAATAAAGGCTGTACATGATCCAGTGTACCGTATTTTCCACACAAATGACACATCCATCATACAGGTTTTTGGAAACCACACAACCTCCTCACACATTAGTTCTCCTGGTATGCTATATGTATTATATGTATATGTGTGTTATTTACATGGGTGTGTTATAACAAACAAAGAAAAAAAAATGTGTAGCTTTCCAGGAGACATTTGGGTGTTGGTGCCAAAGTTGCATAGTAATAATAAAGAACACATATATATAGTGGATATGTTTTGTTTTCATCTGCCCAGCAGACATTAACTCCTCAATCTCTTAATAGCACTTCCACCTTTCCTTACAGCAACTGCTCCTTACCCACTTGATATGGTTTTAGTGGAGCTTCCAATCACAATATCCAAACACAAGATGGTCACAGGTCTGCCAATCACAGTATTTCACAGTACCCCATATCACTGGCCAGCCATTGATCCAAGAGATGAATTTCCATCATTAACCTAGCTAATCAGACTCCTTTCTTAGAATATGTAGATATGAAAAAACTCTTTTATTCATTTATCATGAGCTGCCTATAGCCATCTTGTGTCACAGAGTACAGCTTGAAGAAATGATGCTAAAGGAGGGAGAAGCTGAGTTAATGTTCATTTCCTAAATCTAACTGTGAAATAAAGCATTTACAAAAAGAAATATAAAGAATAAAAAATATAAATTTCCTCTGTAAGGATGGAACTTAACTTGTTAGCAGTAAAACTTGTTATCTAGATCGAAAATCAAAAGAAAAAGTCTCAAAGAAAATGTGTTCTACTTTGACAATTTAGTGTTCACAAGCTCCTTACAATAGAGGAAGATAAGGATTTTCCTAGTCCAAATAAACTTGTTTTCTGTTACATAATTAAAATCTTTAATTGATTTTCATTGCTTAAAGTGTTTACAAAACATTTTTAAACTAAATTAGATAAGGTACAAAATAATTATTATGAAAATTAGAAATGATTTATAATTGTATCTGCTTATATAAATTATTCAACAGTAAGCTTCCTAAGCTGTTTTAAGGGTGCTTTGCATTCCAAGACTCTAAAATTGCAGTTTGAGATCCTGCTCCAGTAAAATTCTAATGAAATGGTTTCTGTTGCACCTAAAACCCAACACAATGCAATGCATTTTCTTTCTCACAATTGACTCTAAAGCTAACTACAGCTGTACTTTCTATAGTTCTAGTTATATGACTGAAAAACAGAAACCAAACTCAAAGTCAACAAGTCGTGTTGTGCCCTGTTCGGAAAGGAGTGTCGGTGCGAGGAAGCCACCACTGACACGATAATGTAAAAGCAAAAGGAAAGTTTATTTGCTAGCTCAAGCTAGGCTCCCTGCTAACACCGACGCAGCGGCTTGGGCAAAAGACCCCGTGCTCTCTTACTATTACATTGTTATAGGAAAATATAGGGTGGAGTAGCACCAGGGCAAAGGGGTACAGATGATTGGTTGTTGCTAAGGGGTTTAGGGAAGAACTCTGAGATGTGGGGGGACATGCTGGAATCCCTGGCCCTAAAGTCCAGTTAGGGAATAATTATCTAGGGAGGATGTAAAGTCCTGATGCATGGGAGATTTGCAGGAGCCAGGTGAAGCTCTGATACATACTGGAATCCGGAGGGGAGATAAAAGCCCTGAGTCATGGGACGCGTTAGAATCCCTGGCACTAAAGACTTCTGGTTAAAGAATTACCTGGAGGCCATTAGGACTCAGGCCTCACATTTCCCCCTTTTTTTGTTACGCATATGAGGAATCTTCCTCCTGTATTACAGGAGATAAGGACTGATATTGTTGTCTCAGGACCATAAGTTGTACAGTATTAACTCGATCTTTTACAAATGATAGAAGCTTATTCATAATGCAGGGGCCAAAAGTCAATATAATTATAAGGATTATGAAGGGTCCTAAGAGAGTAGATATCAAAGTAGTCAACCACGGGGAGTTATTAAACCAAGATTCGAACAATCCTTCCTGACTTTCACGCTCCTTTTTTCTTAGGGCAAGTCCTTCTCGTACTTTGGCCATAGATTCCCGAACTGCTCCCGTATGATCGGCATAAAAACAACACTCTTCTCCTAAAGCCGCACACAATCCTCCTTGTTGGAGAAATATAAGATCTAACCCCCGGCGGTTTTGTAACACGACCTCCAATAGCGAGGTTAAAGATTTCTCTAAATGAGAGATAGAGGCTTCTATCCTTTCAAGGCCTTCGTCTATAGCTGCCCTCAGGGAATTCATGCCTTGATTCTGTACAGTTAAAGAAGCTATTCCTAGACCGGTCCCTGCTAAGCCAACCAGAGTAGCTAGAGTAAAGCCTACAGTGAGTGGTTCTCTTTTTACTCTATTAGTCCCACCCCAGTGTACATACATCTCTTCCTCTGGGTGGTAAAGAATTCAGGGCAGGACAGTCACTAGTACACAATGA
>NW_006921650.1:6910829-6914535 GCF_000298275.1 Orycteropus afer afer | reverse complement strand
GTCTATGTCCTGAGGATTGGCTTGGACCCTCAGAGTTGTATGGGGGACACTTACTGTAACATCAGGGGTTACAGTGCTCGATTCTTTCACCATCTTTCTTGTAGGGGGTAGGGTTCCTTTTCCCAGGGGGTTTAACACTTCATTTGGACCTACTGGCCCGGCATGTAATGGCTCTACTTCCTGTAAAATGGTTATCACCCCAGAGGGGTATCCCCTATACCAAATTTGGAGACCACAAGTAAGCCCGGATTTCCACTTAGCTAATTCCTTCTTTCCCTGTTCAGTGAACAAGACTTTCACCCAGTCACATTCCTTACATTTTCCTAACATATAAGTATGTCTGGGCTTGGCAAAGGAGAATATTACATAGTCCTGGGCTTTTATATGCCACTTCCATTCCCCATCATTAGAAGTCACACAACTCCAACTTTTGCAGTAATACCAAACAAGCCCCCCGCATTGCTGGACATTTCTTTTGTACCCAGGGCATGCAAAAAACCCCATCTTACGGATAAAACCTTCATCCCAGGAACAGTCAGTAAGTGTTGTGAGCGAGAAAAATAAATCAGGCCACCATACGTTAAGGGGGGTGGTATGGGTGGTGGAGTTTAAGGTCTTATGGGTTTGTCCATCGTGAATTCGCCATGTAACTTTATAGGGTTGGTGAGTCGCGGTACTTATCGCGAGGTGGTAGAAGCTTAGGGTGAGGACGAGAAGGACTCTAATCTCCATGGTGCTGCGTTAACTTGACTTTCAGCAGGTTTTCAGGATCGGAGTACACTTTCCAATTCGCTTGTGCAGACTGCTGTTCCATCTGGTTAGCTCTCCTGATATGGGAGTGGTGTATCCAGGTGCTGACTCCGTCTACCTTAACAGCAGTGGGGGTTACAAGAACAACAACATAAGGTCCTCCCCATCTCAGTTCCAGTGTTTTTTTCTGGTGCCTCTTTACCCATACCCAGTCTCCCGGTTCTATTCCATGGTCCATTCCCTGTCCAATAAGAGGACTTTCATATATGGCTCAGAGTTTGGGCCATAATTCCTTCTGAATTATTTGGAGAGTTTTCATCCCCAAAATTAAATCTTTTGACAACTCATCAGGACATTTTTCCAGGTTGGAAATAATAGGGGGTGGCGTCCCATACATTATTTCAAATGGGGTCAGATTCAGCCTGTACGGGGTATTCCTAGCCCGGTAGAGCGCAAAGGGAAGGAGGGTCACCCATTCTCTGCCAGTTTCTATTGCCATTTTAGATAGGGTCTCCTTTAGGGTTCTGTTCATTCTTTCTACCTGCCCTGAACACTGAGGGTTATATTCACAATGTAATTTCCAATTTACCCCCAGAGTTGAGGCTAAACCCTGGATAACTTTACTTACAAAAGCTGGTCCATAGTCTGATCCTAAAGTTCTAGGCATTCCATATCTGGATACTATCTCTTCTAATATTTTCTTGGCCACTACTACTGCTGTTTCCCCTTTAGTGGGGTATGCTTCCACCCATTCCGAGAAAGTATCCACTAACACTAAGAGATATTTATATCCATATTTACTTGGTTTAACTTCAGTGAAATCTATTTCCCAGTGACGGCATGGCTCCCTCCCCCTCACCCTCATACCTGCGTGTGTGTTCTTCCTCTTCCCTATTTTCATGACCTGACAGGCCCGGCACTGGTCTACCACACTCTGAGCCGCTTGCTTCTGATGGTGCATACGGACCTGCCCTTTGTCGAGTAACTCCAACATTTTCCGTTCCCCTAAGTGAGTCACTTGGTGGAAGTGTGTGAGAAGATGCTGCCCCAATTCTACTGGGAGAATCAGTTTTCCCTCTGAGTCCATATACCATCCATTCCGATCTTTTTCTATCTGTGGTGATTTCTCAGCCCACTGTATGTCTTCTTCAGAGTAGTTTGGAGTAGGGGGCAGGGGTTCCAGTTGCGGGCAAGGTAAGTTAGTTACTAAAGTTTGTACCATTTGGAGGGCAGCTCTCTTAGCTGCCTGGTCCACTGCTTGGTTGCCTCTTGCTTCAGGGGAGTGTCCCCTCTGATGTCCCGGGGTGTGAACCACCGCTACCATTTGTGGCCAGGTCACAGCTGACAGCAAGTGAAGGATCTCTGTCTGGTTCTTTATTTCTCTTCCTTCTGTGTTTCTGAACCCACGCTCCCGGTAGATGGCACCATGTATATGGAGAGCCGCATACACGTACTGTCAGTATAGACCGTTAGCCTCTTTCCCTCCACCCTTTCCAATGCTTCCGCCAGGGTGATAAGTTCAGCTTTCTGAGCGGAAGTTCCTGGTGGTAAAGCGTCGGCCCAAATAATTTCTTCCCGGTTGTCTACCACCGCGGCCCCCGCATACCTTAGTCCATCCTGTACGAAACTGCTTCCATCCGTGAACCAGATGAAGTCACTGTTTTCCAACGGGCAGTCTCACAAGTCCTTTCTGACCGTATTTACCTCTGTGAGTATTTCTGAGCAGTCGTGCAGAGGTTTATCTAGGTCAGGGTTAGTAAGCAGGGTGGCAGGGTTTAAAACTGTTGGGGCTAAGAATTGTACCCTTGGAGTGTCAAGTAATAGACTCTGATAATGAGTTAATCTGGTGTTGGTTATCCATTTCCCGGGAGGCTGTTTGAGCACTCCCTCAATGGCATGGGGAGTGGTTACTCTCAAAGTCTGTCCATGGGTTAACTTATCTGCATCTTTAACTGGCAGAGAGGTGGCAGCAATAATTCTCAAGCAAGGGGGCCATCCTGCTGCTACTAGATCCAATTTCTTTGAGAGGTATGCTACTGGCCTCTTCTATGGCCCCTGTTGTTGTATTAGGACCCCCTTGGCTATTCCTTTTTTCTCATCGACAAACAGATGAAATCGTTTAGTGGGGTCAGGCAATGTCAATGCTGGGGCTTTAAGGAGTGCTTCCTTAAGTTCTTTAAAAGCTGAGTCCCTCTCTGGAGTCCAGTCCCACTCCGACCCTTCTCTACTGAGCTCATAGAGCGACTTTGCTTTTGTGGCGAAATCTAAAATCCACAGCCGGCAATAACCTACTGTTCCTAAAAATTCTCTTATCTGCCTCAGGCTTGTGGGTCGGGGAATCTGTAGGATCGTCTGTTTCATGGCTTCAGTGAGCCACCTCTGCCCAGCTCTCAACTTGTACCCCAAGTATGTGACTTCTGGCTTAGCTATCTGAGTTTTCTTGGCACTAGCTCGATATCCCAGCTCTCCCAGAGTGGTGAGCAGTTTCCTGGTTGCTTCAAGGCACCCTGCCCGGTCAGGGGCTGCTATTAACAAGTCATCCACATATTGTAGTAAAGTTATTTGTGGGTTTTGACCCCGCTACTCACATAAGTCGTCACTCAAGGCCTCGTTAAACAAAGTGGGCGAGTGCTTGAACCCTTGAACCAACCTTGTCCAGGTCAGCTGGCCGAGGACTTTATCCATTTCATCAAACCATTCAAAGGCAAAAATGTCTTGACTCTGCGGGGCTAGGGGCAGGCTAAAGAAAGCCTTCAAGTCCAGGGTAGTATACCACACATGATCTGGAGGAATATTGCTGAGCAGCGTGTAAGGGTTAGGGACTGTGGGATGTACGTCTTCAACTCGGCAATTTACCTCTCTCAGATCCTGCACTGGTCGGTACTCTCCCCCTGGTTTCTTTACTGGGAGGAGAGGTGTATTCCATGCAGACCGGCACCTCTTTAGTACCCCTTCC
>NW_006921650.1:6899818-6909976 GCF_000298275.1 Orycteropus afer afer | reverse complement strand
AGCTTGGAATTCCCTTTCCTCCCTTTCTTCTGGGGTTTCTCTAGTATTATACACCCTTTCTGCTACTTTCATTAAGTCCTGTAGGGTCTGCTCACCTAATCTATCTATCTTCTGAAGCTTTCTTCTGATATCAGGGGCTGCTTGGTTTACAAAAGATAGGACCACTGCTGCTCTACTCTCATCAGCTTGCGGGTCCATTGGGGTATACAGTCTAAACGCTCCCATCAACCTCTCTAAATATGCTGCAGGACTCTCTGTCGGCCCCTGCCTGACTGAGCTTACCTTGGCCAAATTAGTCAGCTTCCTTGCCGTCGCTCGGAGACCGGCCATTAGAATCTGGCGGTACTTTTGGAGACGCTCCCTACCTTCTGGATCCTTAAAATTCCAACCAGGACGAGATAACGGGAACCCAGCATCAATTAAATTCTGAAGCGTCATCGGCTACCCATTATCCCCTGGCACATTTTTCCTGGCCTCGGTCAAGATCCTCTTTTTCTTCAGTGGTGAACAAAACCTGCAATAGCTGCTGACAATCATCCCAAGTGGGGTTATGAGTAAACAATATAGAATCTAACAAATTAATTAGGCTTTGGGGGTTTTCAGAAAAGGGGGCATTCTGCACTTTCCAGTTATACAGGTCCGACGTTGAAAACGGCCAGTACTGCCAGGTTCTGCTTCCATCCTCACGGGGCGGGCCTATCGCTCTGAGAGGCAGCGCCTGGACAGTAGACTATGGAGCTTCACCCTCCTGGGACCCCCTCTGGCATGGGCGGAGACCGGAGGCTGGGCCCGTAATGATGGGTGGCACACTTGGAGCACTCGCTCCACTCCCTCCCGATACTTGTGGAGCCTGGAGAGGGTGGGAAGGTGGCGTAGGGGCATAGGGAGGTGGAGACACACCACTTTCTAGATCCATCAGATTGGGGTAAGTTTGGGAATCAGGCAAAACCGGTGGGACAGCTGCTCGGGACCCAGGTCGTCTCAGTTTCTCCTTTTCGCTAGTCCCAAGTGAGGATGTTAACACCTTAACAGAGAGATTCGGAAGAAAAGGTTTTAGCCATGGGGGAGGGTTAGTCACTATATCTTGCCACACTAAAATGTAAGGAAATTGGTCCGGGTGCCCACGGGGGCCTGGCACTTGGACTTGGTCGAATACGGCTGCGATCACCTTTCCATCCAGTGAGTCTTCCAGAGGCCATCCCACCTCAAGAGAGGGCCATTCTGAAGAGAAAAAAGTTATTAGTTTATTTTTCTTAATTATCACAGACAAATCAGATCCTCTGGTTTTAAACTCTGAAAAATGTTCAACCATCAGGGACAGAGGGGTAGTCTGTTTCTGTCCCATTTCAACCTCCTTTAAGAAAACACAGAACAAATAAAAGACAAGTGGCCACACAACAAGAGACACCAAAACAGACAGCACAAATATCCGACACCCAGAAGAGATCTCGTCCCAGTACCACAGATTGGAGGTGCCTCCGCCCCTCCCCTGAAGTGGGCTACTCTTACCAAAAAGTGCCCACAGCCTGCCTGTGAGTTAGGGAAGGGCTCCTTCCCCACTCCTTCGGCACGTGCCCCGGTTTCCCAATCCGGTGCATCCGCCGGTTTCCAGCCTTTCCTGATGGACTAGTGTCCCCACGCAAAGGACGTATTCTAGTCCTGCTGGCCTCCTGAAACTCTCCTACTATCGCAGGCAATTTCACGCATTCCGAATTTCCCTTCCCGGCCAACGCACCAAATGTTGAGCCTGTGTTCGGAAAGGAATGTTGACACGAGGAAGCCACCACTAACACGATAATGCAAAAGCAAAAGGAAAGTTTATTTGCTAGCTCAAGCTAGGGTCCCTGCTTTCACCGACGTAGCGGCTTGGGCAAAAGACCTCATGCTCTTTTACTATCACATTTTTATAGGAAAAATATAGGGTGGAGTAGCACCAGGGCAAAGGAGTACAGATGATTGGTTGTTGCTAAGGGGTTTAGGGCAGGGGTCTGAGATATTGGGGGATGTGTTGGAATCCCCCGGCTCCAAAGTCTAGTTAGGGAATTATTATCTAGGGAGGATGTAGAGCCCTGATACGTGGGACACTTCAGGAGCCAGGCAAATCTCTGATACGTGCTGAATCCGGAGGGTAGATAAAAGCCCTGAGGCATGGGGCGTGTTAGAATCCCTGACACTAAAGACTTCTGGTTAAAGATTTACCTGGAGGCCATTAGGACTCAGGCCTCACAAGGGAACCAGACATTTGATAGCAAGCAGTAAGCAAACCTCTTTGTCCTAGCCTCTCCCCACCCTACTTCCAGAGAGAAACATTACCTCATCCTTCAGGATTGTTCACCACAAGCAAAGCCCTGAGAAACAGCCTGAATCAAGAGCAGTCAAGACCTTGCATTACTGGTGTACCCACAAAGAAGTACAGGAGCATGAGAGATCCACAGAGGAGTTTCTCCCAACCAGGTGTGAATTACCCAATAAGCAAGATAAGCATAGGCTTACTTGTACTTACTTATCTGTAGCAAGAAATTGTTTACTGTAGATTAGTAAGTAAGCACTTTGGGTAATTGGTCCTTGTTTAAAAACAAACGAACAAACTCACCGCCATTGAGTCGATTCTGACTCTGGGTTTTCAAGGCAGTAAATCTTTACAGAAGCATATCATAATATTAATACACTAATAACTATGAATGGGGCATATGTTATGTCTCATTGGCAAGGTACCAGAAAATCCTCACACTGCTAGCAAGTCATAAATTCTTACTGTTGTCCACTTGCTAAGAATAAAAAGGAGGAGATACAGAAAAAGAGCCATGTTTGCTTTCTCTTTAGAGGATGGCAACATGAGACAGGAGGTTTTCCATATATTTATAACAAAAAAAAAAACTCACTGCCATCAAGTCAATTTGACTCATAGTGACCCCTCCTTGGGTTTCCAAGGCAGTATCTCTACAGAGGTAGATTGCCCAATCTACATTCTGAGGAGTGGCTGGTGGGTTTGAACCGCCAGCCTTCTGGTTAGCAGTCAGATACCTTATGCACTACGCCACCAGAACTCCTTCTGTCCTTGTTAGGAATTGTAAATTTGGAAAGATGCTTTGATTCTGTAGGAAGGTGCTGTAGGGTTGGGAGAGAGAGAGATGCCAGCAGAATCTTTGATGTGGTGAAAAAATGTAAAAGCCTGTGCTTACTTTGCTTATCTGACACTGCCCCCAACAATGCCCTTCTTTCTTTATAGAGTTCCTTAACATCCTTCAAAGTTCAGGACAATTCTCACCTCTCCCAGGGAGCCTTTCCTGGCATTATGATTTAGTTATCCCTGCTCTGTCAATGGCACATAACAAGAGCTCTGTGTTCTTATAGTGCTTTTTTTGCCTAACACATGTCACATTTCACTCATTCATTTATTCATATATCCAAAAAATGTTTATTGAGCTCCTACTATATGCCAAGCTTTCATCTACGTTCTAGGGACAAAGCTGTGAGTAAAAAAGACAATCTCTCCTATTATGGCACTGGTAAGCACGTAAGTAATTGAGGGCAATGTGATACTTGTATCTGACTGCTAACCAGAAGGCTGGCATTTCAAATCCAAATTTTTAATTGAGAATGCCATACTTCAGAGGTAGTTACTGAAAGCTAGATACCAGAGCCATGGCTAATTTACATAATAAAAATTAGAAATGTGTTTTCATTGTTAAAATCATAGCATATCAATATACAATACAATATACATACATAGCATATCATATATAACATATATGATACATCATATATGTTAAAATGGCTTTTCATTGTAGAAATTAGTGATATTCTATATATGGTATGATGGTTTTGGTTGTGTGTCAACTTGGATAAATCTCTCAATATACATATATGTGTATCTATCTATATATACATACATGTGTATATACAAATGCACGTGTATATGTGTGTGTATATATACACACACACATACATATACATACACACACACATTAAAAAAAATAACCAAACTCACTGCCATTGAGTCAGTTCCAACTCATAGTGATCCGTCCTTGGGTTTCGGAGGCGGTATCTCTACAGAAGTAGATTGCCCAGTCTTCATTCCAAGGAGTGGCTGGTGGATTTGCACCTCCAGCCTTCTGGTTAGGCACTACACAAGCAGAGCATCTGGTTTTGCTTCTCCAGAGAATCCAGACTAAGACACGTGGTTAAGATATATTAGAGATATTCCTGAATATAAAAATTCTGTCTACTTCAGGCAAGAGTGCCTTGCTGATGGAGTGGAGTGCCTTTCTTGGCACCTATTGGCAGAGCTAAAAGAGCTTTATAACACCTGAGCAGGGCAGAGGCCAAGTAGCTGCAGTGCCAAAGCCGAAGCCAAAGCCAGAGAGAAGTATGCCTGCAGCATGGCTGAAGAGAAGCAATCCTTCTTGCTGACCCTGAATTGTAACCTGTTCTAATAAGCCCCATAACCATTACTACTGTCTGTTAGTATTGTATTTAAACTATTCCTGTGTGGGCATTGCAACAAATTATCAAACTCAGCAGAGAAGTAGAGAGTGGGAGAGACACTGGTTTCAGAATCTTAAGAAGGTTGGAGGGGTGTGGCATGTCTGACTTCCACCTCAGGAATCAGCCTTGGGCTTTTGAGCTTGATCCTCTTCCCACTTGTGAAGTTTAGAGGGGATCAGACAACACCCCCATACCCTTTTTGCACCACTCATTTCTGTCTTCTGTGAAACTCTATAATTGGCTCATTAACTACCCAGTCTTGCTTCATTGTCTACAACCTTCAACTCTATTTTCTGTTTCCACAACTCTAAATATATGCAATTACCAGTCAACCTAAAAAAAAAAAAAAAAAAAAAATTCATGCTTCAAATCTGCCATCTATCAACCATTGGCAGAAAATGGTTCTACAAGTGTATTTGTATGATCTGTAAGAATTCCCAGGGGTACAGTAGAGCTGCCAAGGGACAAGGTTGTAGTCACTGCTTGGTCACAGCCAGCTACCCAGAGGGAGGGAGTAGTTGAACCTGTGGGCTCAGGACCATAGTCCCAGGGGACATCAAGCTCAATTGGCATAACATACTACACAAAACATTGTTCCACCTTCTACTTTGGCGAGTAGTGACTGGAATCTTAAAAGCTTGCAAGCCACCATCTAGATGCAATGATCGGTCTCTCCTCATCCAGAGCAAAGAAGAATGAAGAAAACCAAGTAGTATTATTGATATTAGGAATTCATCAGAAAATCACCAATATCTTACATATTACTGACCAATGGCTTCTTGCAAGTCTTTATATTATGGATCTCTCTGTTTTGTTGTATACTGGAATCCACTCCTTTCTTCTTGAAAGTCTCTACTTTCTTGGATACAATGACATCATGATACTCTTCTCATACTCTTCAGATCAATTTTGTTTTTAGTCTCCTTTTAAACTATTTCTCTTATCCTGTCTCAGAGATCACACTTTTCTATAAACCTACAAATATCCTTCCTTTTATGGATTGAATTGTGTCCCCCTCAATATATGTGTTACCTTGGCTAGGCCATGATTACCAGGATTGTGTCGTTGTCCTTCATTTTGGGATCTGATGTAATCATCCTCCATTTTCTAATGTGTTCCAAATCTTAATCTCTACATGTTAATAAGGCAGGATTTGTGTGGAGTGTATCTTGAGTCACCACTCTCACTGGAGTCACCACCCTTACTCAAGCCACACCCTTGCTTGAGTCATACCTTTTGTCTTACAAGAGATACAAGAGATAAAAGGAGAAAGAAGTGAACAGAAATGAGAACGACCTTACTACCACCAAAAAAGAAGAGCCAGGAGCAGAGTGTGTCCTTAGGACCCAATGTCACTGCCAAGACCCAGTGGAAGATTAATGCCAAGACACATGGAGATCTCTATGGAACACTGGGCCCACAGATGTAGAAAAAAGAGAGAGACTGTCTCTCAGAGCCAACAGAGAGAAAGGTTTCTCCTAGAGCTGGTGCCTTGAATTTGGACTTTTAAGTTCCTATACTGTGAAAGAATGAATTTCTGTTTTTTGAAGCCAAAAAAAAAATTCTGTCCACAAGTGGGTGGGGAACAGAAGATAAACCATTAGCTAGAGGGTAGACATATATTAACTTGTGTGAAGGGAAAAAAAAATGTATCGTTACAAAAATAAATATACTATCATCCCCCTCAAAAAAAAAAAAAAAAATCTCTCCAGCCCTATAGTGTGTTCCCTTATGGATGACACTCTGGGGTCAATCTCTGAATTTTCCTGTGTCCACCTAGGATTCTGGTTACTCAGTTAGTTTAGTTAATCTTGCCTCTAGTATATTGTGGTAGTTAAGTTTATGTGTCAACTTGCTAGACCTGGTTGAGTGGCTGGGCAGCTGGACGTAGTTATTCCCCATGGTGAGACTGGTAATTAACTCCATGGTGGACTGTACTGGAGCAGCCGAGTAGCTGCTTTAGGGATGTGGGCTGCTTCCAGTATAGAAGAAGCAGTTTTGGGAATGGTCTCTAGCTTATGGCACTCTTAAACCCTGCATGTAGCCGTGTCGTTGTTCAGCAGCCTGCCATGCTCTGCTGACCTTGGGACTTTCATTGGACTTGAATTAATGGCCTGCTATGTGGTTTGGTAGCATAGTGGCTAAGACACTTGCCTGCTAACCAGAAGGCTGGCGGTTCAAACCCACCAGCCACTCCTCGGAAGGAAGGTTGGGCAATCCTACTTCCGTAGTGATACTGCCTCGGAAACCCAAGGAGGGGTCGCTATGAGTCGGGGCCGACTTGACGGCACATAACAACAACAACAACTACTATAACTGGAGCTCTGGTAGTGGGACTGTTGTTGTTGTTGTTATGTGCCGTCGAGTCAGACCTGACTCAAAGCGACCCCTCCTTGGGTTTCCGAGGCAGTATCACTACAGAAGTAGATTGCCCCATCTTACTTCCGAGGAGTGGCTGGTGGGTGTGAACCACCAGCCTTCTGGTTAGCAGTCAAGTGCCTTAGGCACAATGGGACTATGCTATTTTATTTGTTGATCTTGGGCTTCTTAGCCTCAGCAACCAGAAGCTGCCTGAGTGAAGAAGATGCCTCTAGCTTCAGTGGGCTGGGAGCAAGAGGCAGAGCTGAAGCCCAAGGTGAAGGAGCTTTCACACAGCCCCTAGACCCTGGCACTTGGAACTTGGATTTCTAGCCTCCCAAACTGTAAGAGAATAAACTCCTGTTTGTTCAAGCCATCCCATTTGTGATATATTCTTGTCAGAGCAGTACTAGGTAACCAAAACATATATTGTTACATTTTCCCCCAATGTTTCCTCCAAGTGTTCTTGAAAGATTTGTTTAGAACATCAAGAAGGACAGAGCTGGGACTTCACTGCAGTTATAGAACAGATTACATGACTTTTTTTTTTTTTTTTTTTTTTACAATGCTTGTTTCTACCAATTTTTGGAGAAATATAGTCTAAGAATTGTTTCAGTTTTAGAATAAATATGTGAGAAAATATAACTGATCCTTACCCATCTGTAACTATTGGTGACTACCACTGTCTCCCCAAAACAAAAACAAAAACCCTAATAGTTATTCCTGACGATATTGGCAGGGTTATATTCTGATAAATTATCAGTCACAAGTAATTAAAACTCTAAATTCTGTGGGAGGCAAAGGCCTTGAAATTGAGAAGGTAATAAATACCTATACACTGCCTGCTATGCCTTTGTGTTTGTGTTCTATAAAGGGTAGGAGATACCAAGAAACAATCACATGTACCCCACTATTGAAAAGTTGGAGTAAATGGTTGTTACAGCACCATGCCAGGC
The DNA here is from genome assembly GCF_000298275.1 of Orycteropus afer afer. NCBI lineage: Eukaryota > Metazoa > Chordata > Mammalia > Tubulidentata > Orycteropodidae > Orycteropus > Orycteropus afer. The sequence goes on along the minus strand of NW_006921650.1, from coordinate 6,902,174 downwards.
TGACTTTGGGGAAATCTGATTATCTCCCCTGGGAAGAATGGGTTGGGATTAAAGATTGAATAAAGGAGGCTAAAAGGAAGCATGTGTCATAGTTGAGGCTAGATTGCATAGCATATTTGGAAAAGTGAAAGTAGCCTGCATTTATATACCAGCTGAGCCATTGCCTAGGGTTATGACAAGAAGTATTTTCCGAGACTCCCAATAAGAGTACAGAATTGTTTCTGATAGCAGAAAGGTTCTCCCCTTCTAGACATGAAAGCTAAGACAGCAGGTGGTCATTCCACCAAACCTGCCTGGATGCTCAGTTAGAGCATTACTGGCTCTGGCTTCGGTTTATATTTATGTTCCATTTCTAATGGGGAAAAAAAGTAGAGATAGGTACATTCATTTCAGTTTTTAAGACAGTATCTTAAAAAAAAACTACTCTACTTTCTGACCCCAATTAAAGGCACTGACCTTATTAACTATAAATCTTGAGTTGCATAAAAGCATTATGTAACAAAGAGGTTTTAAATGTCATTTCATTTTCAAATTGAAGATTATCATTCCCAGGCAAAAGAACAAATATACAAAACACTGTAACATTTTATTGTTAACATTAGAGTAGTAAATGTAAATTGTCATAATCTCTCAGGAATGTATAAAAAGCATCTTATATAGTAAAGTGAAAGTGAACTGAGATGATTAAAAAATCCAATTCCAATTATTTAAGTACATGATAAGTTTACAGCTTTTATTATGGATCTGCTGTTTAGAATTTAATTGCACGCGTAAAAAGCTTTAAGGCTGTTATTTTGTCCATAATTTCATACGCTCCTATCATAGTTAGTGTCCGAGTCAGTTGGTCTCTTAAAGCATCTGCAGATAAATTACCACTTTCTGCTTTCCATAACTTAAGTGCTTGGTGGACTTTTTCACTTAATGTAAGATTGCTGAAAAATTTTTAAAATAATGACTTTAATTAACAATTCAGAACACAGTTTTAAATTACTTAAATATTATATATCTAGGTTTTCAAAGTAATTTATCAAATTATACTGAGGATTAAATTAATTGGTGAAGAAGCCTATAAAAAAGTTCAGCACAGAGCTTGGCATACAGAAAGTGGATGTTAGCCCCACTCATGCCTTGTTTTCTTATAGAAAATTGACAGTTCAATATACATTCAGCTCTAAGAGAGATTTGCTCAAGACTTCAAAATAATAATGTGGATTATTTACTATAAACCAGTAAATAATTACTACTAAACCCATCAGACACTCCTCGGAAGGAAGGTTGGGCAATCCTACTTCTGTAGTGATACTGCCTCGGAAACCCAAGGAGGGGTTGCTATGAGTCGGGACCGACTCGACGGCACATAACAACAACAACAACTACTATAACTGGAGCTCTGGTAGCATAGTGCCTAAGGCACTTGACTGCTCACCAGAAGGCTGGCGTTCAAACCCACCAGCTACTCCTCGGAAGGAAGGAAGGTTGGGCAATCCTACTTCCATAGTGATACTGCCTCGGAAACCCAAGGAGGGGTCGCTATGAGTCGAGGCCGACTCGACGGCAAACAACAACAACAACAAACTGTAATACATGCTTTATGACTTAATCTCATTTGATCTTCATGACAACTCTCTTAGGTAAGTGTATCCATTTTACCAGTGGAGAAACTGAGGCACAGAACAGTTTAGGGGCATGCCCAAGGTCACAAAACTAGTAAGAGGGAGAGCTGGGATTTAAAGCCCAGCAGTCTGTCTTCTGAGACCTTGTTCTTACCTACTATGCTATAAAGCCTTCTAACAAGGGTCTCAAATACATAATCAACTACATTCAGTTTTCTATAGAAATTAGAGTTCATATTAATATGAATGTTTCACAAACGATGTAATATCAATATAATATGAATTAGAATATAAGAATAAATTTATGTCACATTCATACATACCTCTGGGTATCCATTTCTGAGTTTGCCAGGTTTAGTTTTTGACATAAAAATTCAAAATGTGTTTCACTGATGTGGTTGGCAACTATCACAAAGATCTTCTCTAAGATTTTCTCTACAAATGAACATACAACAAATTTAAACCATCTTCTTTGAAAAAGATATTATATTTTAAATTAATATCATATTTAGTTTTCTTACTCTAAAGATTGTTTTCTGTGCTTCTGTCAAGGTGTATGTAAAGTTAAAAACAAAAAATGCAGATCTAATATACAAACTGAAATTTGAACCATTTCCATTTCTTCAAAAATCCGAATAATCCTATGATTTAAAATGGCTTTCTATTTTAAAGGATACTGTAAGGAGCTCTGGTAGCATAGTGGCTAAGGCACTTGACTGCTAACCAGAAGGCTGGCGGTTCAA
>NW_006921650.1:6891073-6899291 GCF_000298275.1 Orycteropus afer afer | reverse complement strand
CTTCCTTCCGAGGAGTGGCTGGTGGGTTTGAACCGCCAGCCTTCTGGGTAGCAGTCAAATGCTTTAGCTTGAATCATCTCAAATATGTTCTTTGCTTTCTTTTATTTTATACATACCATTAATTCCTCGGGCTAGATTGTATGCTAATTAAATGAAATTCCAATCTCTTACATATAATTTTGAGAAAAGGATTCTTTGTTAATTGCTGACTTTCTCTACCCTCTCTAGGCCTCAACCTTCATTTTCAGGATTCCCTGCAGTAAAAGGCTCCTTGGGCATAGAGATAGGAGATAAATGGCTGCAGTTTTCTCATTTTTATCAACTTTACTGGTTTCCATTGCCTGTTGCATTTTCCCCATAGAGGCCAGTGCCACAGGAATACTTCCTCAGGAACTTGAGAAATAGTATTAACAAGGAGATACAATCATGTAACTTCTTCTCTAAAGCACTGTACCTAAAAGGAATATTTTATGGTCGTTGGAAACCAGCATAAAACTTTTATTTCATAGAAATAAAGTTACCATAAAATATCCCTTATTAATTAGCAGAATCAGCTTGCACAGCAAGCTAGAGAAGATGGTTACTATGACTTCTAATTTTGTCTCCTAGGTTCCTTCTATCAATGAGACCCAAGACTTGCAAAAGCTTCTGGATGGTAGCTATGTATATAGATGTACGGTGGCTTAAAGAGGCCTGTATATTTCTAGTCCATTTCCTCCTGATGTAGATTATGCTGGTGCATATACAGAATACATGGTAGAATGATTTGGGGGGACAGTTTTAGATATTCCATTTCCACAAATTGAATAAATTATTGGGCCATTTTATTATGTTAGAGAACTGAAACATGGATCCACTCTGTAAAGTATAAATAAACTTCTGATAGAAACTTCTGATCATGGGAGTGGCAATGCGGCAGAGTCCCAGGGAAAAGCTTAGCTGCTGGGACTTTAGCCCCAGAAAGAAATTGGACAGTGAAGTTGCCCTCTGAGAGTCTTGGAGAAACCAGAATCCAACTGGTTCAATGGGAGGACATCAAAACAAAATGGCTCTGCTCTCAGAATAATCAAGGACATGCCAAAGACAGCTCAAGGACAGAGGGATGAAGCTGTCCACAGGTTGCAGATAAGTGGTCACAGTGGGTCAAAAACTAACTGGCATCTGTGGACTTCCTTCAAGGCTAAATACATCTTTTAGAACAACTACATATGGTAAATCAGATCAGAATGAATGAAGAAATGGTGTAGATTTTCTGACAATGGCTATAACCATGATGAAAAACCTACTGAAAGGCACTGAGGCCAGTGGGTGGGATGCAGCCTACCCCTCCTCTCAGATTTGTCTGTTTTCAATGGTCCAGTTTAGACCTAGATTAAATAATCCCAATTTTCAAAATAAATGTCTAATATTCAGAAAGGGAAAAGGATAAATATTTTAATGTCTCTGCCGGATTGAAAGTCTCTCATTAAAGCCAACTGTCTTTTATTTACAGATAGTGCTAGAAAGAATGTGTGAGGAGTCAGTCGTTCACTCATCACCTACCATCTCTTTCATCTGATCTCTGTAGATAGCGAGCAATGGTATATAATTGCTTTCCTTTACAGATTTCCATTGGAGGTCTCAGCAAAGGGTTGTCATCAAAATTTATATCCTTCAGAGAGAAAAGACTGTAGATACCACTAGGCAGAGCTCTCAAATTATTTCCTAGTAGGAAAAAAAAAATATCTTTCAGTAAAAGAAAACTACAGAGACAAATAATAACAATGAATGGGGCATATACTATGTCTCATTGGCAAGGTACCAGAGAATCCTCACATTGCTAGCAAGTCATAAATTGTTACTGTTGTCCACTTGCTAAGAATAAAAAGGAGGAGATACCAAAACAGAGCCATGGTTGCATTCTCTTTAGAGGATGGCAACGTGAGACAGGAAGCTTTCCACGTATAAATATATGGGAGCTCTGGTAGCATAGTGTGGCACTTGGCTGCTAACTAGAAGGCTGGTGGTTCAAACCCACCAGCCACTCCTTGGAAAGGCAGTTGGGCAATCTATTTCCATAGTGATACTACCTCGGAAACCCAAGGAGGGGTCGCTATGAGTCGGGTCGAACGTGATGGCAAACAACAACAACATATTAAAAAAAAAAAAAAAAAAACTCATTGCAGTTGACTCAATTTGACTCATAGCAACCCCTCCTTGGGTTTCCGAGGCAGTATCTCTATGGAAGTAGATTGCCCAATCTTCCTTCCAAGGAGTGGCTGGTGGATTTGAACCACCAGCCTCTGGCTAGCAGTCAGATATACCTTAGGCACTACAGCCACCAGAGCTCCCGCTCCCATATATATATCTCAAAGGACTTTACAAAATAAGCATGAAAGTAATTTTTAAATAAACATTATATTTGGAATAATTTTAGATTTATAGAAAAGCTGCAGAGAGTTCCTAAAATTACACCTCACCCAGTTATGCTATCATCTCACATTACCTTGTTACATTTGTCAAGTCTGAAAAACATTATTAACTAAACTCCTGACTTTTTTGGATTTTGTTAGTTTCTCCAGTAACGTCTTATTTTTATTTCAGAACCCATTCCAAGATACAACATTGCATTTAATTATGTCTTCTTAGTCTCCTGTAGTCTATGACAGTTTCTCAGCCTTTCCTTGTTTTTCACGACCTTAACAATTTTGAGGAGTACTAGTTAAGTATTTTGTGGAACATTCCTCACTTTGATTTTGTCTTATGATTACTCTGGGCTTATGGGTTTTCAGAAAGAATACCATAGGTGAAGTGCCTCATTACATCATATGAAGGGTACCTGATAGCCACATGAAATCACTAGTGATGTTAACCTCAATCCCTTAGCTAAAGTGATGTTGGCAGATTTCTCCAATATCATGTTATTTTTTCCCTTTCCATTGGGTATTCTTTGGAAGTGATCTACTAAGTGAAGTATATCCTCAAGTGGCAGAGGGCAGAGCTGGGGGTAGGAGGAAGGATGAAGGTCCTTCTCCCTGAATGGAAAGAGCTCTGGTAGCATAGTGCCTAAGGCACTTGACTGCTAACCAGAAGGCTGGTGGTTCAAACACACCAGCCACTCCTAGGAAGGAAGGTTGGGCAATCTACTTCCGTAATGATACCTCCTTGGAAACCCAAGGAGGGGTCGCTATGAGTTGGGTCCAACTCGACGGGCACATAACAACAATAACCCTGAATGGGATTTTTTCAACACCTCCTCAATGCAATATAAACAAAATATAAAGAGTATCTGTGGTAACTGACAAAGTAAGAATTTACAATCATTTAACAGAAATTGGCCTAAAGTTTGCCTTGATATTATTTATGATTGAATTTTTTTATATATTTATACTTCTATTATTTATAAATATTTTAAATCTTTATATATAATGTATTAATAAAGGATTTTTAGGTTTCTTTTAGTAAAGAATGTTACTTAGAAAACAGGATCTGGGCACTACTTTTGTTCATTGCTTCTGGGGATACACACACACATACATACACACTGGATGTGTGTGTATAATACATGTAGTATAATATATACTCCTCTTGTAATAAAACCCCAGACTCTTATGTGTGTATGTGTGTGTGTATGTATATACACACCAAAAAACTCCAGAAACAATGAGCCAAAGAAACTAGTGCTCAGATCTAGGTGTCTAAATACTCTACTCGTCACTGAAAGGAACTATACACACACACATTAATTAATACTGCTACCTCCAAAAGTCTGTTGGATCACCTTTCTTTGGAATAAGCACAAATATGGATCCCTTCCAGTCTCAGTGGACCAGGTAGCTGTCTTCCAAGTTTCTTGGCATAAATGAGTAAGAATCCTTTTCTTTTTTCATTGTCCAGCTTTTGAATGTGTATGAGGCAACTGAAAATACCATGGCTTGGATCAGGTGCCCCTTAGTCATCAAAGTGATATCTTTGCTTTTTAAGACTTCAAAGAGGTATTTTGCAGCATATTTGCAAAAAACAATGCATAGTTTGATTTCTTATTATTATTGTGATGTGGGTGAAAGTTTGCAGAGCATATTGGTTTGTCATTCAACAATTCATATATTTTGTTTTGTGGCATTCATTGCAATCCCTGTAATATAACAGCACTCATCCCACTTCCTCTCTGTGTTCCCCATTTCCCTTTGTCCTTCTTTCCTACCCCTCTTGCCGTCTTAGCTTTATGCCTGGGAAAACGCTGCCCTTTTGATCGCATATGGCTGATTGTTTCAATGAGTATGTACCTTCTTGGTATTACTGTTTACCTTATAGGCCTACTGTTTGGCTGAAAGTTGAGCCATGGGGGGTGAGTTCAGTTCCAGGCTTGAAGAGTGTCTAAGGGCCGTAGTCTTGGGGTTTTCACCAGTCTCTATCAGACCAGTATGTAGTCTGAAGCAGTAAGGCTGCTGCTTCTATGGGCATTGGTTGTGGATCTGAGAAGAATGAAATCCTTGACAACTTCAATTTCTTCCCTATTTATCATAATGTTGCTTATTGGTCCATTTGTAAGGACTTTCATTTTCTTTAAGTTGAAATGTAATCCATTCTGAAGGCTGTGGTCTTTGTTCTTCATCAGTAAATGCTTCAGATGCTCTTTACTTTCATCATGCAAGGTTGTGTCACCTGCCTATCGCAGACGTTAATGAATCTTCTTCCAATCCTGATGCCATATTCTTCTTCATGTAGTCTAGTTCTCAGATTATTTGCTCAGCATACAGACTGAATAAGTATGGTGAAAGGATACAACCCTGATGCACACCTTTTCCAATTTTAAATCATGCAATATCTCCTTGTTCTGTTGGAAAAACTGCCTCTTAATTTATGTACAATTTCCACATGAGCACATTAAATGTTCTGAAATTCCTGTTCTTCACTATTTATCCATAATTTGTTATGCTCCACACAATCCAATGTCTTTGTGTATTTAATAAAACTCAGGTTAACTTCTTTCTGATATTCTCTGCTTTCAGACAAATCTATCAGACATCAGCAATATACCTTGTTCCACATTCTGAATCTGGCTTGAATTTCTGCCAGTTTCCTGTTGATGTACTGCTGCAGCCATTTTTAAATTATCTTTAGTAAAATTTTGCTTGAATGTGTGATATGAATGATATTGTTTGATAATTAATTTCCACATTCTGTTGGATCTGCTTTCTGTGGAATGGGCACAGATATGGATCTCTTCCAGTTGGCTGGTCAGGTAGCTGTCTTCCAAATTTCTTGGCATAGATAAGTGAGTGCTTCTAGTACTACATCCACTTGTTGAAGCATCTCAACTGGTAATCTGTCAATTCCTGGAGTATTATGTTTTGCCAATGCCTCCAGTGAAGCTTGAATTTTTCCTTCAACACCATCAGTTCTTGATCATATACTACCTCTTAAAATGACTGAACATTGATCAATTCATTTGGTACAGTGACTCTGTATTCCTTCCATCTACTTTTTTCTTCTTCTTTGCTCTAGATGAGGAGAGACCAATTCCTCCCACCTACTTTTGATACTTCTTGTATCATTCTTCAACAACCCCCCCCCAAATCCTTCAGTGTCACAACTCAAATCTTGAATTCTTTTCTTCAGTTATTTCAGCTGGAGAAATGCTTAGTGTCCTCTTCCCCTTTGGTTTTCTAACTCCAGATCTTTACACATTTCATTATAACATTTGACTGCTGTCTTCTCTAGCCACCCTTTAAAATCTTTGGTTCAATTCTTTTATTCCACCATGTCTTCTGTTTTCTTTATTTTGTACTCCAGACCAAGTTTCAGAGTCTCTTCTGACATCCACTTTGGTCTTTTCTTTCTTTCCCGTCTTTTAATGAACTTTTGCTTTCTTCATGTATACTGTCCTTAACAGTTCCCATAACTCTTCTAGTCTTCGGTCATTTAAAATGTTGAGGGCATCAAATATATTTTGGGATTATCTGTAAATTCAGTGGGATATTGTATATTGAATAGTGCTGAAGAGCAAAGATATCTCCTTTAGGACTAAGGTGTGCCTGATACAAGCCATAGTATTTTCAGTCACCTCATATGCATGTGAGAGCTGGACAATGAATAAGGAAGACCGAAAAAGAGTTGATGCTTTTGAGTTGTGGTACTGGTGAAGAATGCTGACAGTACCATGGACTGCTAAAAGATCTAACAAATCTGTCTTGGAGGAAGTGCGGCCAAATGCTCCTTAAGGCAAGAATGGCCGGACTTTGTCTCACCTACTTTGATCATGTTATCAGAAGGGACCTTTCCCTTGGAGAAGGATGTCATGCTTGGTAAGGTGGACAGTCAACGAAGGAAGAGAAGGCCCTCAATGAGGTGGATTGACACAGTGGCTGTGGTGATGGGCTCAAGTGTAGCACGGATTGTGGAGCTGGCACAGGACTGGGCAGTGTTTCATTCTGCTGTGCATAGGGTCGCTATGAGTCGGAAACGACTCTATGACACCTAACAACGACATATTCAAGATTGTACTTTTGTTTTAGCCCTCTAGTGCCATTCTAACAGAAATACCACAAATGGAAGACTTTAAAGAGACAGGGATTTATTCTCTTACAGTTTTGGAGGCTAGAAGTCCGAGTTCAAAGTGCCAGACTCTAGGGGATGAAAGCCCCTCAACCTTGGGCTTCAGCTATGCCTCTTGCTCCTGGCCCCCTGAAGCTGGAGACTTTCTTTATTCAGGCAGCTGCTGACCGCTGAGGCTGACAAACTCAAGGTTGACAAGTAAAAAGGCACAGTCCCTATATTTCCAAACCACATGGCAGGCCACTAATTCTAGTCAATTAACAGTTACGAGATCAGCAGAAAACATGCAGGCTGCTGAATGATGACTCAACTACATGCAGGATTCAAGAACCAAAAGCTGGAGACATTCCTCAAAGCTGCTGCTTCTATACAGGAAGCAGACCCCATCCCTAAAGCAGCTACTCAGCTGCTCCAGTAGATTCCACCATGGGGTGGATTACCACTCCCACCATGGGGAGTAACTACATCCAGTTGCCCAGCCACTCAAAACCAGGCTCTTGTGTACTTGTTTTACTTTTCTTCAGCTTCAGCTTGAACTTGCATATTAGCAATTGACTATGAGTTCTGCCCCCTAGAGCCAGGAAAGGAAGGGACCAGGAGCGACCTCGGGGACCTCAGGAGTGGCAGGATATCCAGGTTAAAAGGAGCCGGAGGCAAGGCTAGGCCCCTAGAGTCAGGAAAGGGAGGGACCAGGAGCAGCCAGGGACCACAGAGTGGCGGGTTTCGGGTAGGAATTAGATAAGAGGAGGGTGCAGAGGTTTCCAACAGCTAAGGGAGACAAACTAGTCTGTCAGTTTGTCATCCTAAGAGGCTTGTACATTGTTGTGAAGCTTGAGGCTGTGCCACTGGTGTTTCAGACACCAGCAGAGTTGTACATGGTGCACAGGTTATATGCAGCTTATGGACAAAGATAGTCTAGGAAGAAGGAGGAGGCCATCCACTTCTCAAAAATTGGCCAGGGAAAACCTTATAAATAGCAGAGAAACACTATCTGATACATTACTAAGCAACTTTATGAATAGCTTGGAAACATGGTCCAACACAATGCAGGAAGACTAGCTCCTTGGGTTGGAAGGTACTCAAAATAGGACTGGGAAAGAGCTGCCTCATCAAAGTAGAAGCAACCCTAACGATATGGGTAAAGTAAGTCTTTCAGGACCTCCATGTGCTGACCTGTCATGACTCAAATTGAGGAGAACAGCTGCAAACATCCATTAATAATCAGAACATGGAATGTATGAAGTATGAATCTAGGAAAATGGGAAGTTGTAAAAAATGAAATGGAACACATAAAGATTGATACCCTATGCATGAGTGAGCTGAAATTGACTGGTTTTGGCCATTTTGAATCAGACAACCATATGATCTACTATGCCGGGAATGACAATTTGAAGAGGAATCGCGTGACATTCGTCATCACAAAAGATGTTTCAAGATCTGTCCTGAAGTACAATGCTGTCAGTGATAGGATAATATCCATATGCCTAGAAGGAAGACCAGTTAATATGACTATTATTCAAGTTTATGCACCAACCACCAAAGCAAAAGATGAGGAAACTGAAGATTTTTATCAACTTCTGCAGTCTGAAATTGACCGAACATGCAATCAAGATGTGTTGCTTATCACTGGTGATTGGAATGCAAAAGTTGGAAACAAAGAAGAATCACTGGTAGTTGGAAA
>NW_006921650.1:6888967-6890208 GCF_000298275.1 Orycteropus afer afer | reverse complement strand
TGAGATGTTTCAACATATGGGTGCCCCGCTGGAGGCACTCACTTGGTTATGCCAAGAGATTTGGAAGACAGCTACCTGTCCACCTGATCCATTTTTGTGCCCATTCCAAAGAAAGGTGATCCCACAGAATGTGGACATTATTGAACAATATCATTAATACCAATGCAAATAAAATCTTACTGAAGATAATTCAAAAACCGTTCCAGCAGTATATTGACAGAGAACTTCCAGAGGTACAGGCTGGATTCAGAAGAGGATGTGGAATGAGGGATATCATTGCTGATGTCAGATGGATCTTGGCTCAAAGTAAAGAATACCAGAAAAATATTTACTTATGTTTTATTGACTATGCAAAAGCATTTGATTGTGTGGATCATAACAAACTGTGGATAACACTGAGAAGAATGGGAATTCCAGAACACTTAATTGTACTCATGAGGAACCTGTACATACACCAGGAGGGAACATTGCATAGTTTAAAATCAAGAAGGGAGTGTGTCAGGATTGTATCCTTTCACCATACTTATTCAATCTGTATACTGAGCAGATAATCTGGAAGCTGGATTATATGAAGAAGAACGTGGCATCAGGATTGGAGGAAGAATCATTAACAACCTGTGATACGCTGACAACACAACTTTGCTTGCAGAAAATGAGGATGACCTGAAGTCCTTACTGATGATGATTGAAGAATACAGTCTGCAGTATGGATTACACCTCAATATAAAGAAAACAAAAATCCTCACAACTGGACCTATAACCAGCATCACGATAAATGGAGAAAAGATTGAGGTTGTCAAAGACTTCACATTGCTTCGTTCTACAATCGACGCCAATGGAAGCAGCAGTTAGGACATCAGACAACGTATAGCACCGGGCAAATTGGCTGCAAAGGACACCTTCCAAGCACTGAAGAGCAAAGATGTCTCCTTGAGGACTAAGGTGTGCCTGACTCAAGCCATGTGTTCTGGTTACCTAGTGCCACTCTGACAAGAATATACCGCAAATGGGATGGCCTTAACAAACAGGAGTTTATGCTCTTACAGGTTGGAGACTTTAAGTCCAAGTTCAAAGTGCCAGGCTCTAGGGGCTGGATGAAAGCCCCTCAGCCTTGGGCTCTGCCTCCAGCTCCCAGCCCACTGAAGTTAGAGGCTTTTCTTCACTCAGACAACTGCTGGCTGCTGAGGCTGCCAAGCCCAAGGTTGACAAGTAAAAAGGCACAGTCCCAATGTTACCAAACC
>NW_006921650.1:6864320-6888382 GCF_000298275.1 Orycteropus afer afer | reverse complement strand
GTAGTGCCTAAGGTACTTGACTGCTAACCAGAAGGCTGGTGGTTCAAACCCACCAGCCACTCCTCGGAAGGAAGGTTGGGCAATCTACTTCTGTAGGCATACTGCCTTGGAAACCCAAGGAGAGGTTGCTGTGAGTCAGGTCTGACTCAACTGCACATAACAACAAGCATCAGTTTATCAGAGTTGTAATTATTCTATATCTCAACAGCTCTTAGTATTTTCAGATTTTAATTTTAGCTATTTGTCTATTAAAATTCCATTGTCATTTGAATTTATATTTCTCTAATGATTAGTAGCATAGTGCTTAAGGCATTTGACTGCAAACCAGAAGGCTGGCGGTTCAAACCCACCAGCCATTCCTCAGAAGGAAGATTGGGCAATCTACTTCTGTAGTGATACTCCCTTGGAAACACAAGGAGGGGTCTCTGTGAGTTGGATTTGACTCAGTGGTAGTAAATACCAGAGTAATGATTGTGTTGTTGTTGTTATGTGCCGTCGAGTCAGACCCGACTCATAGCAACCCCTCTTTAGGTTTCCAAGGCAGTATCACTACGGAAATAGATTGCTCCATCTTCCTTCCAAGGAGTGGCTGGTAGGTTTGAACCGCCAGCCTTCTGGTTAGCAGTCAGGTGCCTTAGGCACTACGCTACCAGAGCTCCCGAGTAATGATTAGTAGAACATATTTTCTTGTGCTGTTTGTCATCCATCCATTTACATTCTTCGTAAAGAATGTGTTCAAGGTTTCTGCCCTTTTTTTAATTAGATTATTTGATTTCTTACTATTTAGGGTTTTTGTTTGTTTGTTGTTTTTCTACTGTTATAAAGGTTTTATTGAAGGAATTTAGTGAGTACTGTATAAACATTTCATGGCTAAGTAAAGATAACATGATGGTTAAAAATTAGTGAAACCTAATTTAGCTTTGTCCATTCAAAATTAGCATTTCCTATTTGTAATGTTGATTTATTTGATGCTGCTTAAATATGTAACAAGTTACTTAAAATCAACTGTGACTATCACTAAAATGTCACTAAACATACTTCCAAAATATATACCCTGAATAAAGACATCTATATGGAAGAAGTAGGAGCTCTGATGGCATAGTGCCTAAGGCATTTGACTGCTAACTAGCAGCCTCGTGGTTCAAACCCACCAGCCACTCCTCAGAAGTAAGACTGGGCAATCTACTTCTGTAGAGATGCCACCTCAGAAACCTAAAGAGGGGTCACTATGAGTCGGAACCAACTCCACCGCAGTGAGTTTTGTTTTTTGTTTCTTTTATATGGAGAAGGCGGGGGCCATTCACTTCTCAAAGAATTGGCTACTGAAAGCCTTATGAATAGCAGTGAGTTTTGTTTTTTGTTTCTTTTATATGGAGAAGGAAGGGGCCATCCACTTCCCAAAGAATTGGCCACTGAAAACCTTATGAATAGCAGTGAAACACTGTCTGATATATTACTGGAAAACTTAATGAAAGAATAGTCCTGGAACATTTTCTGATATAGTGCTGGAAGATGAGCCCCTCAGGTTGAAGGTGCTCAAAATATGACTGGGAAAGAGCTGCCTCTTCAGAGTAGAATTGGCCATAATGACATGGATGGAGTAAAACTTTCAGGATCTCCATTTGCTGATGTGGCACTACTCAAATTGGGAAGAAACAGCTGCAAACATCCATTAATAACTGGAACATGGAATGTATGAAGTATGAATCTGGGAAAATTGGAGGTTGTCAAAAATGAAATGGAATACATAAAGATCAATATCCTAGGCATTTGTAAGCTGAAATAGACTGGTTTTGGCCATTTTGAATCAGACAACCATATGATCTACTATGCTGGGAATGACTTGAAAAGGAATGGTGTGACATTCATAGCCACAAAAAAATGTTTCAAGATCTATCCTGAAGTACAATGCTGTCAGTGATAGGATGATCTACATATGCCTACAAGGAAGACCAGTTAATACTACTATTATTCAAATTTATGCACCAACCACCAAAGCCAAAGAAGAGAAATTGAAGATTTTTACCAACTTCTGAAATTGACCAAATATGCAATCGAGATGTATTGATCATTACTGGTAATTGGAATGTGAGAGTTAGAAACAAAGAAGAATCACGGAAAATATGGCCTTGGTGATAGAAATGACACTGGAGATCCCATGACAGATTCCTGCAAGACCAATGACATATTCATTGCAAATACCTTTTTTCAGTGACATAAACACAGGCTATACACGTGGAACTCATCAGATGGAATGCATAGGAATCAGATTGACTACATCTGTGGAAAGAGGCAATGGAGAAGCTCCATATCTTCAGCCAAAACAAGGCCAGAAGTTGACTGTGGAACAGACCATCAATTGCTTGTATGCAAGTTCAAGCTGAATCTGAAGACAATTAAAAGAAGTCCACGAGAGCCAAAATATGACCTTGACTATATCCCATCTGAAATTAAAGACCATCTGAAGAATAGATTTGATGCACTGAACACCAGTGACTGAAAACCAGAGGAACTGTGGGATGTCATGAAGAACATCATATGTAAAGAAAGCAAAAGGTCATTAAAGAGACAGGAAAGAAAGAAAAGACCAAAATGGATGTCAGAAGAGACCCTGAAACTTGCCCTTGAACGGAGAGTAGCTAAAGCAAATGCAAGAAATGACAAGATAAAAGAGCTGAACAGAAGATTTCAAAGAGCAGCTCAAGAACACAGTCAATTATAATTAAATGTGCAAAGACCTGGAGTTAGAAAATCAAAAGGGAAGAACATGCTCAGCTTTTTTCAAGCTGAAAGAACTGAAGAAAAAAATCAAGCCTCGATTTTCAATATTGTAAGAGTGAATGGGAAAAATATTGAATGATGCAGGAAACATCAAAAGAAGATGGAAGGAATACACAGAGTCACTGTACCAAAAGAATTGGATGATGTTCATCCATTTCAGGAGGTGGCATATGATCAAGAATTGATGGTACTGAAGGAAGAAACTGAAGTTGCGCTGAACATGTGGCGAAAAACATGGCTCCAGGAATTGAAACATTAAGATGTTTCAAAAAATGGATGGCACTCATTCATCTATGCCAAGAAATTTGGAAAACAGCCACTTTGCCAACTGACTGGAAGAGATCCATATCTGTACCCATTCCAAAGATAGGTGATCCAACAGAATGTGGAAATTATTGAACAATCATTAATATCATACACAAGTAAAATCTTGCTGAAGATAATTAAAAAACAGTCGCAGCAGTATAATAACTGGGAACTTCCAGAAATGCAAGCTGGATTCGAAAGTAGATGTAGAAGGAGGGATATCATTGCTGATGTCAGATGAATCTTAGCTGAAAGCAAAGACCAACCAAAAAGATGTTTACTTCTGTTTTATTGACTATGCAAAAGCATTTGATTGTGTGGATCATAACAAATTATGGATAACATTGAGAGGAATGGGAATTCTGGAACACTTAATTGTGCTCATGAGGAACCTGTACATAGACTAGGAGGTTGTCATTCAAACAGAACAAGAGGATACTGCATGGTTTAAAATCAGGAAGGAAGTGTCAGGGTTGTATCCTTTTACCATACTCATTCAAACTGTATGCTGAGCAAATCATCTGAGAAGCTGAATATGAAGAAGAACATGGCATCAGGATTGGAGGAAGACTCATTAACAACCTGTGATATGCAGATGACACAACCTTGCTTGCTCAAAGTGAGGATGACTTGAAGCACTTACTGATGAAGCTTAAAGACTACAGTCTGCAGTGTGGATTATACCTCAACATAAAGAAAACGAAAATCCTCACAACTGGACCAATAAGTAATATCATGATAAATGGAGAAAAGATTGAAGTTGTCAAAGATTACATGTTACTTGGATCCACATCAACACCAATGGAAGCAGCAGGCAAGAAACCAAATGTATTACAGTGGGCAAATCTGCTGCAACAGACCTCTTCAAAGTGCTGAAGAACAAAGATGTCTCTTTGAAGACTAAGGTGTGCCTAACCCAAGCCACGATATTTTCAATAGCCTCATATGCATATGAGAGCTACATAATGAATAAGGAAGACTGAAGAAGAGTTGATGCTTTTGAGTTGTGGTATTGGCAAAGAATACTGAAAGTACCATGGACTGCCAAGAGAACAAATCTGTCTTGGAGGAAGTGCCACCAGAATGCTCCTTGGAAGCAAAAATGGACAGACTTTGTTTGACCTACTTTGGTCATGTTGTCAGAAAGGACCATTCCCTAGAGAAAGATATCATGCTTGGTAAAGTGGAGGGTCAACGAAAAAGGGGAAAGCCCTCAACAAAATGGGTTGACATAGTGGCTGTAACGAGGGGCTTATGTATAGCAAGTATTGTGAGACTGGCACAGGATTGGGCAGTGTTTCCTTCTGTTGTACATAGGGTGGCTATGAATTGCAGCAGACTCAACAGCACCTAACAACAACACAACAATGAAATGTTCATATGGTTTTCCTTTAGTCTATTGACATGGTGAATTATACTGATTAACTTTTGATTGTTGAACCAGCCCTGAATTGCCAGGATAAATACCACTTGGTCGCAATGTATTGTATTGTATTTTTATATATTGCTGAGTTTGATTTCCTTTAATTTTTTAAAGAATATTTGCATCAATATTCATGCAGGATATTGGTCTGTAAGTTTATTTTCCAGTAATATCTTTGTTTCATTATGCTATCAGGGTAATGTTGGCCTCATTGAATGACTTCTGAAGTATTCTAACCTCAATTTTATGTTTGTTTAAAATTGGCATTGTTTCTCCTGTAAATATGTGATACATTACCAATGATGCCATCGGTGTCTGCAATGATCTTTGTGTGAAAGCTTTAAATTTTTTTTTTATTGTGGCTAGTGAAAGCTTTTAAATACAAATTCAATTCCTTTAATAAGTTTAGGGGTAGGTATTAGCCCTCAATGATGCTTTCTTCTCATTAGTTACCTGTTTTTTTTTTTTTTTTAATCTGGAAAATTCTTTAAATTTAACAGGGTCATATATGGTACTTCCAACTGAAAGGCATAATCCTATAAATACAACTGTTTTTGTGGTCATGATATAACAAGTGACAGCCATGTGAAAGATCAAATGTAACTGGAAATTTCCTCCTCAGTGTTCCTTCCCAAATTACAAGGAATAACATTTCTCCATCCTGCTACTTTCCCTTTAGGAGCTCTGGTAGCATAGTGCCTAAGGAACTTGACTGCTAACCAGAAGGCTGGCGGTTCAAACCCACCAGCCACTCCTTGGAAGGAAGATTGGGCAATCTACTTCCGTAGTGATACTGCCTTGGAAACCCAAGGAGGGGTCGCTATGAGTTGGGTCCGACTCGATGGCAAATAACAACAACTTTTCCTTTGTCCTTCCATTCTATTACCTTCAAATATGTCCATTTTTTTCCCTCATTTCCCAGCTACCATTGTAGCTGTGATCCTCCTTACCTTATGCCCATACTATGTGCATCAGATTTTCATGCTAAACATTCCACTTATAACCTTTCCTCTTTCCCTTTCTTTCCAAGCAAAGATAAGAGTTGTAAAGTTGAGTCTTCCAGAGCCTCTTTCATTATGTCAATCCAAGATATACAATATACTCAGAGCCTGATCCTCATTTCTCCCTGAGAATAATTTCAAATTATTGGTGAAGCAGCCCATGTGTCAAATGACTGCTTTTCTATCTCGTTAACTGGCTTCTCTTTTTTCCAAAGCAGATAAATGTCTGCTTACCCATTGCATAGACTAGCATTTCCCCCTTCTGAGCATGTAGGTTTTCTCAAGCATGATCCTGATGTAAATCCTCCCATTCCTCCAATTACCTTCCCAGTGCTTCCTCCAATCACCTCTCCTTAACATATGCATTCTCTTAGCCCTCTATACATTTGGACAGTGACTCTTTGTTAATTTACCTATATTTAAATTTCAGATAATTCTTAACAAAATGATTACAACCACAACTACAACACTGTGAATAGGCCAAGGAAACCTACACAAATGGCTTCCTTGTAGATGTTTTCATGATATCATGTTAAAATCTAATTATTTTTTCAGATTATTATTGACAATACCAATTCAATACCAATTCTATTATAGTAATCGGGAAACGATAGAATTTTTCTTCCCTGGGTTTCACTCACCAGATTGACAAAAATCACTGTTAATATAAAAAATTGGCAAGGATATGGGAAATAGGGACTCTCATATAGTCTTGGTGAGAATGTAAACTGTCAAAATCTGGTGAAGTTGAAAATGTACATCCCTAAACCCCATATAACCCAGCAATTCTACTTATATGCTCTAGAGAAACTCAAGGAGATGTATACCAGGGACATGTACAAGGATATTTATTATAACAAACAAACTGGAAACAACCTATATCCACTTCTCATTTAATGACATGGTTAGGTTCCAAAGATCAGGTCATTATGTGAAAATCAGTGTCATGCAAAAATGAAAGATGACCACTTCAGATCACAAAATGGAGGATGACTGCATCATTACATAACTGCCAAATTAGATCATTACATAACCACCAAACCACTGGGAAACCACTGGCCCAGCTAAATTGATACATAACCCTAACCATCACAGCCTGCATTAGTCTTGCCTTGCACTTTCGTGTTCATTACTGCCAGATATACGTTGTTAATGTGCAAAATAGTCGGATAATACATTTTTTACTATTGTCATAAATGTGAAATGTCAGATAACAAATTGATAAGTGAGAAGTAGGTGTAATTGTCCATCAAAAGGATAATGGACTAATTGTTGTTCAACTGTATAACTGAATATTACACAGCATTTAAATGAACTAGGTTTATATATATATTAACATGGATTAATCTTAAAAATATAACAAGTGAAAAAAGCAAGTTACAAAATGATCCATAGACTATGATACAATTTCAAAAAACTTTAAAAACTCAAAAAGTACATTTTATGTATACACACACATGCACAATATATAAAATATGGATGGAAAAGATACTTACCAATTTCAGTATAGTGATTACTTCTAGTTTGGGGAGAAATACAAAATAAATTTCAACTCTATCTCTATTATTTTATTTCTTATAAAAAATATCTCAAGTAAATATCAACAAAATGTTGAGGTCCATTATATGTAGGAATAGATACACAGGTGTTTATTTTTTGTTCTTCCTGTAAGTTAGAAATATTTCATAGCAAAATTAAGGAAAATATTAATCTAGTTGTGCTTTAGGAAGTATTTTTTATATCTTTAGAGTGTGTGGTTCACTTTTTAAAAGGCTGTGTGTATAGTATAGGAGTATTGTAGATTATGGGACTGGGGTTAGGGGAATAAGCTGAGAAGGGAAAGGAGAGAAAATGCAGACCTGAGGTTGCCTAGGTGTGCATAGAGGGAGAAGTGAGGCCAACTTCAGGAAAGGAAGAAACACAGAATGACTGGGTATTGGCAGAAAAGAAAGAAAAGAAACGAAAATTGCTTCAGTTTCCAGCTGGATAACATCTTTCAAGGCAGGAACTAGAGTTTATGCTTTGTTCTCATTTTCTGTACCATGGATACTCATCTCCTTCCAATGGGCACTTGATCCATTATATCAACTGTCTGCTATTCTGTGTCTTGCCAGCAAAATTCACAACCTGGACACTAATACACTGCTTATTGATTATGCTTGACACTCACCACTCAAGTTTAGTTGCTGGAGATCATTTAAAAATAGAAAAGATGGTGGAAGATATATTATTCGATTGTTGCATGCGTTTAAACTAACCAAACTTCTCAATTGCCCTATATTCCTTGGTAACTCTCTGATTGCATTATTTGAGATATCAAGTTCCTTAAGTTGAATCAAATTACACAGTTCTTCTGGAAGTCCTGTTAACTGTAACAAAGATTAAATAATTATACTTTAATAATGATTATGTTTAAAGCTTTCTCTAAGATTAACAGAAAGGAGAGATATTTTTATCCTAGAAATGAGTACTTTCATTATGCCCTAATTTCTTAGTGACATCCCTCCTGTCTAAAACCTGCAAGATACTGTGTGACCTCCAAGTAACTCCCTGATATGGCCAGTGCTACCAGTTTAACCCTTTGTCCTAATATGCTTTCTTCAATCTCCTAACACAGGTGTTTATTGCTGCCTTATCCCTTTTTTCCTTCCTCCTGCTGCTTCCCTCTCCAAATCTGACTATGTTTTGGTTTCTTCTCCTCCCTGAAGCCTTTCCAAACTGCTCGGTCCCACGTTTGATCTCTTTAGTCATTCCTACCCTCATTGATTGCTGTTGTTGCTTTGTGCCGTTGAGTCGGACCCAACTTACAGCGACCCCCTCCTTGGGTTTCCGAGGCAGTGTCACTACAGAAGTAGATTGCCCTATCTTCCTTCCGAGGAGTGGCTGGTGGGTTTGAACCACCAGCCTTCTGGTTAGCAGTCAAGTGCCTTAGGCACTATGCTACCAGAGCTCCTCCTCATCGATTAGGAATTGTTATTTATTAGTACATTGTATTTTCCTTGGATTCTGAAATGACATGATATTGCATGTTTTATACCTTTTGTGAATGTGTTCCCAAGCAGTAAATAAAACCCTTTAGAATGGAACCACATAGTTTGGCAACATGAACTAAAATAAAGTCCCCAATACAAAAAAAAAAAAAATGTTGCAACATGGCAGGAATTAAAACACTTTGCTAATGTGAGGAAATATGTGCACTTGAAGAAAATAAGTCCATTACAAGTGGTTTTTTAAATAAAGGAGATTCTTCTAGTTCTAATGAACTAGAAGAATTCTGAACATATGGGCCCCTCAGAAATCAACCAACCAACAAGGTACATGCTGGATATTGTACTTGATGTTCTTCAAGATATAAAAGAAGCATGTTGTTGTTGTTATGTGCCGTTGAGTCGGACCCGACTCATAGCAATCCCTCCTTGGGTTTCCAAGGCAGTATCACTACAGAAGTAGATTGCCCCATCTTCTTACCGAGGAGAGTCCCTAACTTTAAGGGAATTAAAATTTAGTTCAGGCAACAAAATGTACTCATATGAAACAAGAAAGCAGTAAGTAATCAAATGCCAAAATAAAGACTACTGCTAATAACAGATATATGGAAGTTTAGATAAAGCAGAGCAGTAAAAGTCAGAGGACTAAAAGAAAGCTTTGTGTAAAAGGTATTTGAATAGCCTCTTTTAAATGAGTAGAATAGAAATTACAGGACACGTAAGGCAAGGCAAATATTGTGCATAAAAATGGCCAGTGAGAAATTAACCAGTAAAGAGAGGTGATGGGAAGCAGAAGGAGACATACGTAGATAAGGAGACAGTGAGGCTTGACAACAAGGCCTATGACACAGGAGTAAGATCACAACAGGTGAGCAGGCCTACCATTTGACAAGCCTTCAAACAAATATGCTTTAATCACTTTTTGTTGTGTTGTTAAGTGCCAACAACAAAAACACTGCTCAGTCCCGCACCATCCTCACAGTCTTTGCTGTGTTTGAATCTATTGTTGCAGCCACTGTGTCACTCCATCTCACTGAGGGTCCTTCTCCTTTTTTGCTGACCCTCTACTTTACCAAGCATGATGTCCTTCTCCAGGCACTGGTCCCTCCTGATAGCACACCCAAAGTACGTGAGACAAAGTATTGCCATCCTTACTTCTAAGGCACATTCTGGCTATACTTCTTTTAAGACAAATTTATCTGTTCTTCTGTCCAAAAAATCCCCAAATCCACAGCTATCAAGTGTTCTGTCAGTCCATGGTATAGCCAACGTTCTTTGCCAACATTGTAATTCAAAGGCATTGATTCTTTTTTTTTTTCAAGCTTTCACTATTACTGACTTTTATTCTCAGTATCTTTATAAATCCAATCTTTATTTGTCTTTGGGCATTAGAAACATATCTTATAAATATATTTTGATATACACACATACATAAAAAATACACAAAAAATCAAAAATTACTTTCATGATGAAGAATCAGATGATCTTGGCATTTTGCCAGTTATCATAATAACTACACTTGTGGAAGGCTCTGAACCATCTGGATTATCCCTGGGAAAGAGGATAGTGTTTCTGGACAAAAAATTAATGAGAGTTGACTGCATGGTCTTTTTCAATTTCTCTTCACATATTTCACAGTAACAGCTCACTGCTTCCTGAATCTGCCTATTGACTTTAGCAAAGTGATCAGCATTTGGGTCCATGTTTTCAAGCAACTGTACCCCTGATTTAGTTTGTTGTTGTTGTTGTTATTTGCCGTCGAGTCAGCCCTGACTCATAGCGACCCCTCCGTGGGTTTTCGAGGCAGTGTCACTACGGAAATAGGATTGCCCAACCTTCCTTCCGAGGAGTGGCTGGTGGGTTTGAACCGCTAGCCTTCTGGTTAGCAGTCAAGTGCCTTAGGCACTATGCTACCAGAGCTCCTGATTTAGTTTAGGGGGGGAAAAAAAACCCTCCAGCTAATCTTTTCACTGTAAATTTTTTTTACTTCTCTTCTTCCTCGTCATTATTTCTTTCTTCTTCAACATTTCTTTCCTCTTCCAGATCTATTAAGTCCTGATCTGTCAATTCCTATTCTTTGTGATTTATGAGCTGTTCCACATCAGTGATACCAAGTTCTAAATTCAGCATTCTTGCTATATGCATGGTTTTTCTACCTATCTCTTTGATTATATTATCCTGATCAAATGCTTGCCATATGTTCACATAACTCAGCATTTTTTCCCAAATGCCCTGCATGCATCTTTTCATAACTTCATCCCAGGAAGATGCAACATTCTGTATACATTGGAGAATATTATGATTCTTCCACAAATTGCTTAATGTTACCATACCTCCAACTGTTGTAGCTATTACCTGAGCAAATATAGTCCATAGGTAATATGCCTTGAAAGTGATAATTGCACGTTGACCCACAGGTTGAATCACAGCTGTTGTATTGGGAAGAAGATATACCACTTTCACGTCTTGATTTAGATAATCTACATGAAGAGGATGTCCTGGGGCATTATCAAATAGTAGCAGAATCTTGACTGTTGTAACTAGAATACATCATAAATTGGGGTACTACCTGTCCCTGAGAGTTGTGTGAAGACAGAACTACTGCAGAAGGAAAATTGTTGGGCATCTTTCACTTAGCAAAATAAAAGTTCTGTAATCAGCTGGACCCATCTTCTTCAGATGACTGTTTAATGACTATTTGCTCTTATATAAAGTAATCATTTAGGAGCTCTGGTAGCATAGTGGCTAAGGCACTTGACTGCTAACCAGAAGGCTGGCGGTTCAAACCCACCAGCCACTCCTCGGAAGGAAGGTTGGGCAATCCTACTTCCGTAGTGATACTGCCTCGGAAACCCAAGGAGGGGTCGCTATGAGTCGGGTCCGACTCGACGGCACATAACAGCAACAGCAAAGTAATCATTTGGCCATCTCATCCCTACCTCAAGGGATTTATCAAGTGGTCATCCCAGTACATAAGATATTCTCCTTGAGACGAGTTCTTGTGGGTTTTTTTTTTAAATAGTGGTATCCCCCCACCATCTAATAATCTCTGAAATAATGTACTGATGTGGAAAGTTGCCCTTGGCAATGATCCACTTTGAGTAGGCAATAGAAATGCAACCTTGATTCCTGACAGGCTGATAAGATACATTGAGAATAGTCCTGTGGAATTAAGTCTGACAGCTTTGACAAGCTCAGATAAAAGGGAAGAGAATCAATCAGAGAGAATATCCAGGAGGCTTCTGGTTAATAATCTAGGCATGAAGTTATGACTGTGGACCATGATGGAGGCAGTAACAATAGAAAATGAAGGAGATTATCCAAGAGCTATTTCAAAAGAAAAGTGAGACAATTTTCATGTAAGTTTGGATCTAACCAGTGATGAAAAAGAAGTCAAAGATGATTCCATAGTTTCTAGCATGGTAGGTTTGAAAGCTGGCATCATGAACAGAAATGGAGAAGTTCTGAAAGGAGTTATGCTGAAAAAGAAAGATGAGTTGGATTTAAAACTTATGTTGAGTTTGAGACAACAAAAGAGTAGGAGAACAGGGAAATTCCAGTGAAACTTGGGAACTATGGGTCCAGAGCACTGGAGAAAGACCAGCTCAGATCATGTAGATTTTGGGACCATATGCATGCAAATGACAAGCATGCTAACATCTAGGAAGGAGTTAATAGAAAGGAAACCAAAGAGAAAACCAAGGACACAACTTTGAAGACATTCACAGTTAGGGTACAGGAAGAGAAAGTAAGAAGATTGTAAACCAGCCAAGGGCATAGCTGATGATTATAATGTAGAATTAAATTTAAAAAGTGTCTTTTTGTACAAAAGCAATTTTTAAAACATAATATGTATTTGTTTTATCTACGTATGCAAGTATTCCCTGAGGTAGCCTTTCTGGAAATGTATTGTATGGTGGTATTAGGTAAAGCTCAAATAAATCTGGGAAATACAGATTAAACAGAGGTAAAATGGTTTCTTTATTGCAATAATTTTCAGTCTTTAATATTAAACCAAAACAAAACAAAACTCACTGCTATTGAGTCGAATCTGACTCATAGCAACCCCTCCTTGGGTTTCTGAGGCGTTATCTCTACAGAAGTAGATTGCCCAAACCTCCTTCCAAGATTCCTTGGCTGGTGGATTTGAACTGCCAGCCTTCTAGTCTTTAATATTACTAATGCTTATTATGACTCTCTAAGAGAAGAACCCAGTTCTTTCCAAAACTATTTGATCATCTACCTCCACTGATCAAATTAAAGATAGCCAGATGACAGCTGTGCTCTCTTTATTAATTTACTAAGACCTTATATCAATTAGTAATATTTTAATTAAAAAAAACCCTATTTCCATAAAATTCAATCTTAGAGTTTAAGTAAAATGAAAGGCAAACATAAAAATAATTGATTTCCATTGATCCAGCAATTCTTTAGGGAAAACTGTCCTAAGGAATTAGGCCAAAATATGAAAAAAGCTATATTTATGAAGTTCACTATAGCATATCTGTGATCCCACAGAATGTAGAAATTATAGAACAATATCATTAATATCACATGCAAGTAAGATCTTACTGAAGATAATTCAGAAACGTTTGCAGCAGTATATTGACAGAGAACTTCCAGAGGTTCAAGCCGGATTCAGAAGAGGACGTGGAACAAGGGATATCATAGCTGTTGTCAGATGGATCTTGGCTCAAGGCAGGGAATACCAGAAAGATGTTTACTTGTGTTTTATTGACTATGCAAAGGCATTTGATTGTGTGGATCATGACAAATTATGGATAACATTGAGAAGAATGGGAATTCCCGAGCACTTGATTGTACTCGTGAGGAATCTGTACCTTGACCAGAAGGCTGTCGTTCGAACAGAACAAGGGGACACTACATGGTTTAAAATCAAGAAGGGAGTACGTCAGGGTTGTATTCTGTCTCCACACTTATTCAATCTATATGCTGAGCAAATAATCTGAGAAGCTGGACTATATGAAGAAAAATGTGGTATCAGGATTGGAGGAAGAATCGTTAACAACCTGAGATATGCAGATGATACAACTTTGCTTGCTGAAAGTGAGGATGACTTAAGGCACCTACTGATGAAGGTTGAAGAATACAGTCTGCAGTATGGATTACATCTCAACATAAAGAAAACAAAAATCCTCACAACTGGACCAATGAGCAGCATCACAATAAATGGAGAGAAGATTGAGGTTGTCAAGGAATTCACGTTGCTTGGTTCTACAATCGATGCCAACGGAAGCAGCAGTCAGGACATTAGACGACGTGTAGCATTGGGAAAGTCAACTGCGAAGGAACTGTTTCAAGTGCTGAGGAGCAAGGATATCTCCTTGAGGACTAAGGTGCGCCTGACACAAGCCATGATATTTCCAATCGCCTGGTATGCATGTGAGAGCTGGACAATGAATAAGGAAGACCGAAGAAGAGTTGATGCTTTTGAGTTGTGGTGCTGGCGAAGAATGCTGAAAGTACCGTGGACTGCTAAAAGAACTAACAGATCTGTCCTGGAGGAAGTGCAGCCAGAATGCTCCTTGGAAGCAAGAATGGCCACACTCCGTCTCACCTATTTTGGTCATGTTGTAAGAAGGGACCATTCCCTGGAGAAGGATGTCATGCTTGGTAGGGTGGAGGGTCAACGAAAGAGGGGGAGGCCTTCAAGGAGATGAATTGATACGGTGGCTGCGATGATGGGCTCAAGTATAGCAGGGATTGTGGGGCTGGCGTGGGATCGGGCAGTGTTTTGTTCTGCTGTGCATGGGGTCGCTATGAGTCGGAAATGACTCGATGGCACTTAACAACAACAACAACATAGCATTATTAATGATGATGGAAAATTACAACATTCCTAAATGCTTAACAACAGAAGATTATTTACATAAGTCATATATTTGTTACAGTGATTATTGAGATGATTATGGCATATCATGGGAAAATGCTTACTAAATATTAAGTGAAAATGAAGAACATAAAATTGAGTTCAGACTTTTAAAAATTGTCTGCAAGAAAAAAAAGAAAAAGAAAACTAAAACACTAGAAGGCAGTTTTGCCAATATACAACCCATAGAACTATTACCATGGTGTGCTTGTGTTATGACTTTTTTTTTTTTTTAACTTATTTTCTCTACTATCCAAGTTTTCTGTAATGTGTTTATATTGCATGTGTAACTTTAAAACTCCTTTTATAATTAAACTGAATTTCTTAAAAATGACAAAATTAGTAGCTTAATTGCTTGGCATTTCATTTTAATGAAATATTTTCCTATAAGTTTTTGTGTTGAGAAATACATTTGTAACCCATATTTAGAAAATAAGACTATCCTTTAAAAAACAAAAATATTCCAGTAAATTTTAAACACACACACACACACACACACACACACTACAGCTTAGATTGTGATCCCCTCCCACCCCACTTCCTCTCAAGCCCAACATATCAGCCTCTTACCTTTCTCCCGTTTACCTGACTTATACTCAGCTCTTCCAGTGATTGAAGATGACACAATTCAACAGGAAAATATACAAACTGATTGCTTGAGAAGTTTAATTTCTGGATTCCTTTTAATTTACAGATCTCTGAAGGGATCATCTGTATTCGATTTTCTGAAAGATCAAGTACTTGCAAATTTTCTAAAGCACACAATTCTGTAGGGAAAGTTTCAAATCTATTGTGGCATAAAATAAGCACATGGAGTGATACCATATTGGAAATAAGTGGTGGGACTTTCTTTATTTGATTTTTACCAAGATCCAAGTACTCAAGATTAATAAGGGAACATAGGTGCTCAGAAAATATGATGAGTCTGTTTTCATTAAATTCTAAATGATACAGTTGTTTACTGAAAGATATATCCACAGGTATTTCTGAAATATAATTGCCATTAAAACACAAATAATAAAGAGAATCCAAAGCACACAGTCCCACTGGAAAATGTATTATTTTGTTATAGCTCAAATTTACTTTGGTAATTTTCCTGCAGTTTTTTATTTCAATGGGAACATCTGTGATTACATTTCCTGAAAATTCAAGACTACATATATTACTAAGATGTGAGATATCTTCAGTTATTTTCAACATAATATTTCTGTTTACATGGAGTTTCCTTAAATTTTTAAGCTTGTGCATATTCTTAGGAAGTTCTGTTAATTTATTATCATTAAGACTAAGGGATTCCAACATTACACAGTGGGAAATGTTCTCTGTTACATCTTTCAATAAATTTTTATCCAGTGTGAGAATCCTAAGTTCCTGGAAATTCCCAATTTTGTGTGAAATAACTTCCAACTTATTGTCGGCCAACTGGAGTTCTTTCATTTTGAGCAACTGAAAAATCCCCACAGCCAAAAAAGTAAGTTTATTGTGATCAAGTGAAAGGCTTTCTAAACTTTTAAGTTCCTGAATTTCTTTTGGCAAACTGTTGATCAGGTTTCCATTAAGGTTTAGTGAAATTAACTTTGGAAGGAAGCATAGAGCTTTAGGAAATATTGTTAACTGATTATATTCCAGATTGAGAATCCTCAAATTCTTCAACTTAGATAGCGTTCCTGGTGTGTGTCTTAACTTATTTCTAGCCAAATTTAAAATTTCCAACTTTGTAAGATTTTCTAACTCAGGAGGAAAATTCTCAATATAATTGTTATTTAAAAAGAGTTGCCTGATATTCCCAAGCTGTGATATTTCCTTAGGGATATGTGATATTTGGTTGTGACTGACATTTAAAATTCTTAAATTATGAAGTAAATGAATTTCAGATGGAAGTGATAATATCTCATTTTCTTTCAAGGATAGAATTTCAAGTCCTAACAGATCATTTGAGTCTATTTGAAAAGTTTTTATGTTGTTCTTGTCTAAATATAGATATTTTATATATTTGACTTCTGAAATATTTTTCGGGAATTCCTGTAAACCTTTAGCCTCAAGGTTAACTGTCAATTTATCTGACTCTAAGTCAGGTCCTTTCTGATCTTCGTTAAGGAGGTTTGGACTATTTTTTCCTAATGTATCAAGAGCTAGATTGTTAAAGAAAGATTGATATTCTTCAGTCATCTTAGTTATTGACAATGATGGATCTTGTAAAATTTCTTTTGACTCTGAGTTGACATTTCTAATACTGGTTTCAGAAAATTGGGGCTTTTCCTTTAGGTCGTCATTGCTCTTAGACTTATATCCAGGGGAAGTTGTTGACTCTAATATATCATTTTCAGGAGGTGTTTCAGAACTCTCGCTGGACGATTCCTCTTCCAGGCTATCGGAAGTTTCACTTAATGAACTTGATGTTTCACTATTAAATTCCAGCTCTTCCCTTGACTGCGATATAGATTCTTTTCTAAATTGACTAGTAGTGACATCCTCTAGCTCTTCTGAAGAATCCTCCTTTCCAGACATCTTATTTGCTGATGCGTTGTAGACTATCACAAGATTGCAACTTGATTTTAATTTTCATGTTTAGTTTTTTTTTTCCTCTGAACCTATAAAAAAGTTGATATTAAAAGAGGTATAATAAAGATCTCAAAATTGAAAATGAATTTTAATACATATAGGGTACAGGGTATAGATTAATAGTTTATTTTATAAGGAATAATTTAATAAATATAAAATAATACATTTATAATTGATAAACAAATTTTATATTTGATTCCTGGTTAAGAATAGTTTATTGATTACTCACACTTACTGCCTGTTACCTGAGATCACTTTAAAATGATGGATGGGAATAATGAAGATCAAAGAAAATGGGAGATGAGACATCAGTGAATGAGAGAACTCAGCAAATGTTTGGAAGACAGAAAGGGGATAGCCAGTGGCTATCTAAGAGTCCCATTCTGGTAGCATAGTGCCTAAGGCACTTGACTGCTAACCAGAAGGCTTGTGGTTCAAACTCACCAGCCACTCCTCAGAAGGAAAGTTGGGCAATCTACTTCCACAGTGGTACCGCCTCAGAAACTCAAGGAGGGGTCATTGCTCTGAGTCGGGTACGACTCGACGGCACATAACAACAACATTGTACATTTGCATATAGTACTAAAGTATCTTGTATCCAATTCAGAACTTTAGGGGAATTTTCTAACAGTTGTCTTAAGGAAAGGGACATTTTCTGTAAAAATAGGATGGCAGCCTGATTTTGAGGCTTTTGTGTGACTTCTGAGGTACCGTTACCAGCTGGGTAGCACTCCTCCTCAGTTCTGTAGGGTCCCTTTTCAAGCTTGTAGTTTCCAATAAACCAACCTCTTCTCTTGTCCCCTCAGCCCTAGGGATAGTAGTTACCTATTACTTGCTGCCATCAAATCAATTCCAACTCATAATGACCCTATAGGTTAGAGTAGAGCTCCTTCACAGGGTTTCCAAGGCTGTCAATCTTTATGGAAGCAGACTGCCAGAGTGACTATGGGTTCAAAGCAACGACCTTTAGGTTAGCAGCCAAGGGCTTAGCCACTGCGCCACCAGGGCTCCCAGATGGTAGCTACTTCCTGTATCTCTACCTTTTCAGTCCTCCAATACTCCCTATATTAAGTCCTTTCTATTAAACTGGTATTATTTCTGTGTTCCTGATTAAACACTAACATACCCTGAAATTGTATTAAGATCATACCAGATTGTTAATACCCTCAGACACTTGTCAGAACCAAACTAAAATCCTCTCTGGAAGAAGGTATCATCTTAGGCTTTGAATTATTTCATCTAGTATTCTTTTCAAATAAAATGACCAGCACACAATAAAAGAAAAACAGGGACAGGACAAGACAAGGTAACATGAATGAGAACTAACATGAACACAGAACCCCAAGTATTCAGATAGTAGGTTGATCAGATCAAGATATTAAAATAATTTTATTTTGTTTATTATGGAGATAAACAGACAAACAAAAATGTCAACATTAACAGGAAAGGATAAAAATTGAAATTACAGATTAAAGAACAAGAGAAATACAACTCAAAATGCTAGGGTTGAAAATGCATTAACCAAAATGAAGAACTCAGCAGACACATTTGAGTCAGACTGGCTCAAGAGAACAGTGAACTGGAAGAAAGTTCCAAAAGAGCTACCCAGACTAAAGCACAGAGTCAAAATGATAGCAAATGCCAAAGAAGAACTGGAGAGTAAATAGCAGTGAATACTAATCCACGTAAATTGAGTTCTAGAAGGACAAGAGAGAGTGAATAGAGCAGAAGCATTATTTGAAGAGATAATGGCTGAAGATTTCTTAAGATTTAAGAATGAAATCAGATTTAAGAATCCCAACAAATTGAAAGGAGGATAAACAAAATGAGACCCACTTCCAGATACATAATAGTGACATTTCAGAATACAAAGATAAAGAGAAAATCACAAAAAGCAGTAACTGATAAAACAAGCAAATACAGTAGCAGCCAAATTAAAAAAAAAAACCAAACTCACCGCTGTCGAGTTGGATCTGACTCTTAGTGACCCCCCTTGGGTTTCCGAGGCGGTATCTCTATGGAAGTAGATTGCTCAGTCTTCCTTCTGAAGAGTGGCTGGTGGGTTTGAACCACCAGCCTTCTGGTTAGCAGTCAAATGCCTTAGGCACTAGGCCACCAGAGCTTACAGCAACCAAATATATATATTTATTTATATATGCCTCACCAAAAACTACAGAATATGTATTTTTTATGAGTACACACAAAATATTTATAAACATTGACTATATACTGAGTCATAAAGAATATCTCAATAAATTTCAAAGGACTAACATCATCCCCAGTTTATTCTAAGACTACAGGGCAATCTAACAATAAAAGAATTTCCCTACATGTTTACAAATGTACTTCTCAACAAAAATGTGTCAGAGAACAAAGATACATTTAACTATGTAATAATAAAAAATACTGTATCAAAAATTTGAGAGCATGTGAAAAGATTTTCAATGTCAATAGCCATGAAGCAAATGCAATTTAAAATAATGAGATGCTAATACTTACCTATTAGAATGACTAACATTTAAAAAATGTTGACGATACCTGGTGCTGGTGAGGATGTAACTGAAACTTGTACATTGAGATGGAAACACAGCCTTTCTGGAAAACAATTTGGCTATTTCTTATAAAGTCCAACATACACTTACCATTATGACTCAGAACACTCACTCCTGGCTATTCACCCTTTAGTGGTGGTTCTTAAGAAAGGGGCATTTACAATTACACACATTTTTGGTTGTCACAACTGAAGGAGGAGTGGAGTGTTACTGGCATTTAGGGGGTTGGGGCCAGGAATGCTGCTAAACATGTACCATGCACAGGGCAGCTTCCACAACAAAGAATTATCTGAGCTAAAATAGCAATAGTGCTAAGCTTGAGATATCTGATCACAGAGAAATAAAAACTTAACTTCACAAAACTCTATTCTAAAAAAAAAACAAAAAACACCTCATTGCCATGGAGTCGATTTGACTCATAGCAACCCCTCCTTGGGTTTCCAAGGCAGTATCTCTACAAAAGTAGACTGCTCAGTCTTCCTTCCAAGGAGTGGCTGGTGGGTTTGAACCGCCCGCCAGTCTTCTGGTTAGCAGTCAAGTGCCTTAGGCACTATACCACCAGAGCTCCTACAAAAATCTATATACACAAAAATGTATACATAAATGTTTATAGAAATTCTAGCAATCATCTGAAAAATTTCTATTCATAATTCAAAACTGCAAACAGCTCATACATCCTTCAACAGATGAAAGGATAAATAAACTGGTGAATCCATATAATGGGACACTACACAGCAATAAAAAGGAATAAACTGTTTGACACTACAGCTTGAATGACTCTCAAAAGCAGTATGCCGAGTAAAAGAAGTCAATTATATATATGTAAGGTTATATATACTATACGATTCCTTTTGCATACCATTCCTAAAAATACAAAACTCTAGTAATACAGACTAGATCAGTTGTTGTCAGAGGTTAGGGGTGGAAGGAAAAGTGTTAA
The DNA here is from genome assembly GCF_000298275.1 of Orycteropus afer afer. Taxonomy (NCBI): domain Eukaryota; kingdom Metazoa; phylum Chordata; class Mammalia; order Tubulidentata; family Orycteropodidae; genus Orycteropus; species Orycteropus afer. The sequence continues at coordinate 6,867,940 of NW_006921650.1, read as the reverse complement.
TATAAAGAGGTAGTATGAGAGAGTATTTTAGGGTGATGGAAATGAACTGTTACCTGACTGTGGTAGTGGTTACACAAAACTACACATGTGTTAAAATTATACAACTACAGACCAAAAAATTTATTTTTACTACATGATAATTTTTGAAGTCACAGGGTGTGACAAACACCATGTATACAAAAAAAATGTATAGTCTTAAGTGTGTATCTTAGAAAAGATGAAACCTGTAAATTAACTTAAGAAGTTAGAAAAAATATAGAAAAATAAACCCAAAGTGAAAGACAACATTAAAGGTGAGCAAGAAATTAAGGGGAAAAAAAAACTAGAAAGGCTCAACAGTGCCAAAAATCAATTCCTTGAAAGCACTCTAAAGAAATGCATCTAGTAAGACTGTTCAAGAAAAAACAAGAGAAAAAAGACACAAATAACTAATATTGGGAACAACAATGAAAAAGGACATAGTTCTATAGAACCTATAGCCATTAAAATGACAATAAAAGGATATTATAAATAATTTTATGCCAATATGATAGTTAAGGTTGCGTGTCAACTTGGCTGGACCAGAATTCTAAGTGGTTTAAGCAGTTATGACAGTCATTCCCTACGATGAGATCTGATGTAATGTAATCACTTCTAAGATGAGATGTTCTATGAGCAGCAGATCAGTTGAAAGGGCTTCCTCAGGGGTGTGGCCTGCTTCCTATATATATATGAAAGTCTTACATAAATGTTTATAGCAATTATCTACATAATAAAATCATACAACTACAGACCAAAAAAGTTATTTTTACTAAATGATAATTTTTGAAGTCACAGGATGTGGCAAACACCATGTTTACAAAAAAAATATATAGTCTTAAGTGTGTATCTTAGAAAAGAAGAAACCTGAAAATTAACTTAAGAAGTTAGAAAAAATATAAAAAAATAAACCTAAAGTGAAAGACAACATTAACAGTGAGAGCAGAAATTTAGGTGGGAAAAAAAAAAACCTATAAAGGCTCAACAGTGCCAAAAATCGATTCCCTGTTGTTGTCAGGTGCCACTGAGTCATCTCCAACTCATAGCGACTCTATGCACAGCAGAACAAAACACTACCCAGTCTTGTGGCAGCCTCAAGAACTTTGCTATACTTGAGCCCATCATTGCAGCCGCTTTGTCTATCCATCCTGTCAAGGGCCTTCCCCTTCTTTGTTGACCCTCCACTTTACCAAGCATGATATCCTTCTCCAGGGAATGGTTCCTTCTGACAGCATGACCAAAGTAGGCAAGACTAAATCTGGCCATTTTCTCTTCCAAGGAACATTCCGGCTGCATTTCTTTTAGTAAAGATTTGTTAGTCCTTTTAGCAGACCATGGTACTTTCAGCATTCTTCACCAACACCACAACTCAAAAGTATCAACTCTTCTTAGGTCCTCCTTATTCATTGTCCAGCTCTCACACACACAAAGGCAACTGAAAATACCATGGCTTGGGTTAGGCTCACCCTAGTCTTCAACGAGACGTCTTTGCTCTTCAGCACTGGAAGAGGTCTTTTGCAGCAGATTTGCCCAATGCAATACGTCATCTGATGTCTTTGACTGCTGCTTCCATTGGTGTTGATTGTAGAACAAAGTAATGTGAAATCTTTGACAATTTCAATCTTTTCTCCGTCCACCATGAAGTTATTTATTGGACCAGCTGTGAGGATTTTTGTTTTCTTTGTATTGAGATGTAATCCACACTGCAGACTGTAGCCTTTAAGCTTCGTCAGTAAGTGCTTCAAGTCATCCTCATTTTCAGCAAGCAAAGTTGTGTCATCTGCGTATCACAGGTTATTAACGAGTCTTCCTCTCATCTTAATGCCATATTCTTCTTCACATAGTCTAGTTTCTTGGATTATTTGCTCAGTATATAAGTTGAATAAGTATGGGGAAAGGGTACAACCCTGATGCATTCCCTTCTTGATTTTAAACCATGCAGTATCCCCTTGTTCTGTTTGAATGACAGCCTCCTGATCTATGTACAGGTTCCTCATGAGTACAATCAAGTGTTCTGGAATTCTCATTCTTCTCAATGTTATTCATAATTTGTTATGATCCACACAATCAAATGCTTTTGCATAGTCAATAAAACATAAGTAAACATCTTTCTGGTATTCTTGGCTTTAAGCTAAGATCCATCTGACATTAGCAATGATATTCCTCATTCCACATCCTCTTCTGAATCCAGCTTGCATTTCTGGAAGCTCTCTGTCAATATACCACTAAAACCATTTTTGAATTATCTTCAGTAAGATTTTACTTGCATGTGATATTAATGATATGGTTCAATAATTTCCACATTCTATGTGATCACCTTTCTTTGGAATGGGTACAAATAAGGATTTCTTCCAGTCAATTGGACAGGTAGCTGTCTTCCAAATCTCTTGGCATAACCGAGTGAGTAACGTCAGTAGGGAATCCGTTTGTCAAAAGATCTCAGTGGGTATTCCCTCAATTTCTGGAGCCTTGTTCTTTGCCAATTCCTTCAGTGCAGCTTTGACTTCTTCCTTCAATACCATTGGTTCTTGATCATATGCCACCTCTTGAAATGGATGAAGACTGACCAATTCTTTTTGGTACAGTGAGTCTGTATTCCTTCCATCTTCTTTTGATGCTTCCTCCATCATTCAGTATTTTGCCCATAGAATCTTTCAATATTGCAACTCGAGGCTTAAATTTTTTTCTCAGCTCTTTCAGCTTGAGAAATGCCAAGTGTTTCTTCACTTTTGGTTTTCTAACTCCAGGTCTTTGCACATTTCGTTATAGTAATTGGCTTTGTCTGCTCAAACTGCTCTTTGCAATCTTCTGTTCAGCTCTTATCTTGTCATTTCTTCCATTTACTTTAGCTACTCTCTGCTCAAGGGCAAGTTTCAGAGTCTCTTCTGACATCTATTTTGGTCTTCCTTTCTTGTCTCTTTAATGACCTCTCACTTTCTTCTGGATGATGTTTTTGATGTCATGCCACAAATCCTCTCATTTTCAGTCATTGGTGTTCAATGCATCAAATCTATTCTTTAGATGGTCTCTAAATTCAGGGGGGTATTATCAAGGTCATATTTTGGTTCTTGTGGACTTCTTTTAATTGTCTTCAGCTTCAATTTGAACTTGCAAATCAGCAGTTGATGGTCTGTCCCACAGTCAGCTCCTGGCCTTGTTTTGGCTGAAGATACTGAACCTCCATCGCCTCTTGCCACAGATGTAGTCAGTCTGATTCCCATGTACTCTATCTGGTGAAGTCCATGTGTATACTCATTGCTTGTGTCATTGAAAAAAGGTATTTGCAATGAATAAGTTGTTGGTCTTGCAAAATTCTATCATGCAATCTCCAGCGTTATTTCTATCACCAAGGCCATACATTCCAACTACCGGTAACTCTTCTTTGTTTCCAACTTTTGCATTCCAGTCACCAGTGATAATCTACACATCTTGATTGCATGTCCAGTCAATTTCAGACTGCAGAAGTTGGTAGACATCTTCAATTTCCTCATCTTTGGCTTTGGTGGTTGGTGCATAAATTTGAATAATAGTAGTCTTGGAGTTCTGGTAGTGTAGTGCTTAAGGCATTTGACTGCTAACCAGAAGACTGGTGGTTCAAACCC
>NW_006921650.1:6858104-6864086 GCF_000298275.1 Orycteropus afer afer | reverse complement strand
AGGCAGTATCACTACAGAAGTAGGATTGCCCAACCTTCCTTCCAAGGAGTGGCTGGTGGGTTTGAACCGCCAGCCGTCTGGTTAGCAGGCAAAGTGTCTTAGCCACTCTAATTCAAATCATATGAATTGAATCATATGTCTGATTCAAAATGGCCAAAACCTGTCCATTTCAGCTCACTAATGCCTAGGATATTGATCTTTATGCATTCCATTTCATTTTTGACAACTTCCAGTTTTCCTAGATTCATACTTCATACATTCCATGTGCCTATTATTAATGGACGTATGCATCTGTTTCTACTCATTTTGAGTCATGCCACATAAGCCAATGGAGGAGCTGAAAGCTTTACTCCATCCATATCATTAAGGTCGTCTCCACTCTGTGGAGTCAGCTCTTGAGTGCCATCTGACCTGAGGGGCTCATCTTCTGGCACTATATTGGACAATGTTTCAGGGCTATTCATAAAGTTTTCCAGTAATGTATCAGACAGTGTTTCACTGCTATTCATAAGGTATTCACTGACCAATTCTTTGAGAAGTAGATGGCCTCTTCCTTCTTCCAAGTGTGTCTTAGACCGGAAGCTCTGCTGAAACCTGTCCACTATGGGTAACCCTGCTGGCATTTTGCAACACAGTGGCACAGCTTCCAGCCTCACAGCAACACATAAGCCACCCCAGGACAACAAACTGATAGACAAGTTCATCTCCCTTAGCTGTTCCTCACCCCTCTGCACCTGCCTACCTTGGGCAATGGCCTTAAAATAGAGCCACCCACAAGCAAAAAGCAGTCCCCGATCCCCAGCCTGCCTACCTCAGGCCCAGCCTTAAAACAGAGCCTCCCCCAAGTGAAAAGCAGCCTTCAAGCCCTGGGCCCACCTACCTCAGGCCCTGGCCTTAATAAAGAGCCACTGCCAAGTGAAAAGCAGCTCCCAGGCCCAAGCCCACCTACCTCAGGCCCTGGCCTTAATAAACAGTCACCCCCAAGTGAAAAGCAATCCCTGAGCCCTGGCCCACCTATCTTGCACCCCAGACTTAAAATACAGCTGCCCCCAAGTGAAAAGCAGCTCCCAGCCCTGGGCCCACCTACCTCAGGCCCTGGCCTTAATAAAGAGCTAAACCCAAGCGAAAAGAAGCCTCTAAGCCCTGAGCCCGCCTATCTCAGGCCCCGGCCTTAATATGGATCTACAGAGATAAGCTATCTCCTGGGAACATTCTCCGGCTTTCTGCTGGATCTGGATCCTGCATCCAGCTCATCAGCATGTCTGGTTCTCGGCTCAACCAGTGACCTGCCATATTGCCTGCTGATGCTGGGATTGTTACCTTTGTAGTCTGTGAGCCAACAAGCTACCATTTTACCTGCCGATCTTGGACTCATCATCTGCTCAAGACAACAACCCACTATACTGCCTGCCGATCTTCGGTTCATCAGCCCCTATAGCTGTATGAGTCAGGAGAAGCTTCCAGCTTTATGTTTGACTCATGAACTTGGGACTTGCTGGCCATTTTCCTGAGATAAATTTCTCCTCTCTCTCTCTTTCCCTGTCCCCTCCCTGTCTCCTTCTCTCCCCCTCTCTCTTTTTCTCTTTCTATATATCTCTATCTTTATATGCTTCACTGGTTTTGCTTCTCTAGAGAACATAGCCTGTGACAGCCAATAATAATGAAAAATCTAGATAAAATGGTCAAATTCACAGAAAAAAATAATGCTTATAAAAACTGGCACAAAATTTTGAATCTATAGTTAAAAGGTCAAAAGGAAACTCCTGACCCAGATTAAGTTAAGTGGACAATCATGTGAAAGGAAAATAAAAGGTATCTGACCCCACCTCACCATCCACAAATACCTGTTTTAGGTGGACTATAAACCAAACTCACTGCCGTTGAGTTGATTCTGACTCATAGTAACCCCCTTTGGGTTTCCGAGGCTGTAAATCTTTATGGAAGTAGATTGCCCCATCTTCCTTCTGCAGAGTGGCTGGTGGATTTGAACCACTGACCTTCTGGTTAGCATCCAAACGCTTCACCCACTATGTCATCAGAGCTCATTTAGGTGGACTATAGGCAGTGCAAAAGGTTAACACACTTGGTTGCTGACCAAAAGGTTGGAGGCTTAAGTCCACCCAGAGGTGCCTCAGAAGAAAGGCCTGGTGATCTACTTCTGAAAAATCAGCCACTGAAAACCTTACAGAACACAGTTCCACTCTGACACACATGGGGTCAGCATATGTCAGAATTGGCTCAACAACAGGAAGAAGACAGATTTAAATGTGAAAAGTAGAACAAGACTTCAGGAGATGATAGGAGAGGATGTTTTCATGTTCTTGGAATAGAAAATGACTTAAATGTACATAAAAGGTTTTGTTTGTAATAGCAACAGATTGGAAAAGCAGAAGTGTCCAAAATCAGGGGTATTAGTAAAAAATTAGTTGTTGTTGTTGTTGTTGTTGTTATGTGCCGTCGAGTTATAGATTGAACTTCAATAGAACATTTACCTTACCAGGCTGGAATGGGGTTGAGTCAGTATACTTCCAGCTGTCTTTTCTTATTTTAGTGCTAAAAGTTTTCAAAATAATCTGTCCAAAAGCTCCACACTCTAAATTTCTCAAAATATGTTTGTTACAGCTTGAACTATAATGAATCAAAGTATCTGAGTTTATACTTTACTATTTCCACAAGGATGGGAGCTCTGGTAGCATAGTGGCTAAGGCACTTGACTGCTCACCAGATGGCTGGCGGTTCAAACCCATCAGCCACTCCTCGGAAGGAAGGTTGGGCAATCCTACTTCCGTAGTGATACTGCCTCGGAAACCCAAGGAGGGGTCGCTATGAGTCAGGGCTGACTCGATGGCACATAACAACAACAAATAACTACATTCCCACAAGGAGCTAGCATGGTGTAGTGCCTAAGGCAATTGACTGCTAACCAGAAGGCTGGTGATTGAAACTCACCAGCCACACCTCAGATACTACCTCGGAAACCCAAGGAGAAGTTGCTGAGTTGGAAATAACTCAACGGCAGCGAGTTTGCTTTATTTCCCCATGTGTTTTGTTATATTTTAGTTTTATGGCTTGTACTTTTTGTGCCTTGTTTAAGAAATCCTTACATATTTACTTTTGTATTTACCTACTGGATCCCACAGTAATTTAAAGAAAGTTTAACATAACTTATTTACAAAGGTATGAGCAGAGAATACGGAAACCATAAAGGACAGTGAAGTACTCCTGGGCTAGTATCAATGAGCACCATTGTTACCCCTAAGCCTGAAGGGGAAAAAGCAAGAGAAAACCCAGAGTGAGCACATTTTTGACAAAAGTCACCTGAAGACAGCTAAGTCGCTGGATGGAGGAACACAGTCAACCTGCAGCAATGCTGCAGCAGTGAGCGAGCCAGGGAAACAAATCCTCAACCTCACTCTCTTATCTTATCTTCTGGTACAGCTCCCCATTCCAAACCCAACTGGAAAACAGAAAACATGAAAGACACCTGATGCAATCTATATCGTTCAGCTCCTTGGGGGTACAATGCAGAACAGAGAAGGGCAGAAATCTCAAAATCTCAAAAATGGTCACAAATTTTTCCAATCTCTGTATGCTCCAAGAGGCAGAGTCCATTTCCCCTTCCTGAATCTTAGGTTGATGATATGACTTGCTTTGCCAGTGGGGGATTAGTAAACATGACATGAGCAAAGGTTTGAAAAGCACTTACACATTAAAGTTTAAAGAACTATCTTCAGTTCTTGGGACTGACAGTTTTGGGGACTGCTATCATCGATACCATGTGAAGAATTCTGGGCTAGCCTATTGAATGATGAGAGACATGTGGACAGTTACCCTTCAGCCAACCAACACCAGCCTACTAGAGGAGGAGAGACATGTGGATAGCTACCCCAGCCTTCAGGCAGCCAAAACCCCAAGTCAGAGCGTTCTAGCTGACTGCCAGCTGACCACAGGTGCATGGGTAAGCCCAGCCAAGCTATCAGAAGAACTGCCCAGCTGAGCTCAGTCCACATCACTAAGTCAAAGAATTTTAAGCTAAATAAAGAATTTATTATGCAGTAAAAGCTAACTTATACAAGGGGCAAAAGGAAAATACTCAGAACAAAGTCTAAAATGTTCTAAGCTTTGCTCTTCAGTTCTTTAATTATATAAAAATTATTTTTTATATGATGTGAAGTAGGAAACTAATTTAATTTTTTTTGTATGTCTAGCCAATTTTCCCCAACATTTTTTTAAAGTAGTAAATATTTTCTCTACTTGTTTCTAATGCTGCCTCTATCATACATCACATATGTGTGGGTCTGTTTCTGGACTTTCAATTCTATTTCCTTCATCTATTTGTCTCAGTGTGCATCAATACCACATATTTTAATGATTATAACTTTATAATAAATCTTAATAGCTGGTAGGAAAAGTCCTCTCACCTGCTCATTTTTCTTCAAAACTATTGTGCATATACAAAAACTAACTCAAGATAGATCAAAGACTTAAATGTCTTTCACTCAAACCACAATAAAAAAATCTTAAAAAAACCTAAATGTAAAACCTAAAACTATAAAACTCACAGAAGAAAAAAATAGGGCCTAACCCAGGGCCCTAATTTATGGCATAAATAGTATATCAAACATAACTAAAAAATTCACAAAAAGTAGAAGATAAACTAGACAACTAGGAACTCCTAAAAATTAAACAATTTTGTGCATCAAAAGACTTCTCCAAAAGAGTAAAAAAAGAATCTACAGATTGGGGGGGGGTGTCCTTTGGCAATGACATATCTGACAAGGGACTAGTCTCTAAAAAAAAATTTTTTTTAAAGCTCAACACTTCAACAACAAAAAGAGAAATAAACATGGGCAAAGGCCATGAACTGACACTCCGCCGAAGAAGACATTCAGGTGGCCAACAAACACTGAAGAGATGCTTGCGATCACTACGCTTTAGAGAGATGCAATTCAAGACAACAACGAGATAGCATTTCACCCTGACAATAAGAGCAATGATCCAAAACCCGAAAACAACAAATGCTGGCAAGAGTGTAGGAAGATTGGAACTTTCATACATTGCTGGTGGGACTGTGAAATATTGCAACTTCTGTGAAAAATGGAATGGCACTTCCTTAAAAAGTTAGAAATGGACATACCATTTGATCCATTAATCCCACTACTAGGTATATATCCTAGAGAAATAAGAACCATGACATGAACAGTTACATTCAAACCCATGTTCATCACATGTTCATAATACCAAAAAATGGGAATAACTTAAATGCTCATCAATGGAAGAATGGATAAACAAACTATGGTACATACACACAAGGGAATACTATGCAATGTTAAAGATAATGATGAATCTGAAATGTCTCAAAACATGGATGAACTTGTTGGACGTTGTTGTTAGATGCTGTCGAGTCAGCTCCAACTCATAGTGACCCTACTTACAACAGAACAAAACACTGCCTGGTCCTGTGCCATCCTTACGATCCTTGCTTTGCTTGAGTCCACTGTTGTAGCCACTGTGTCCATCCATCTCATTGAGAATCATCCCATTTTCTCTGGCCCTCTACTTTACCAAGCATGATACCCTTCTCCAGGGACTGGTCCCTTCTGACAACATGACCAAAGTAGGTGAGATGAAGTCCGGCTATTCTGGCTTCCAAGGAGCATTCTGGCTGCACTTCTTCCAGGACACTTATTGGTTCTTCTGGCAGTCCATGGTATTTCCAGTATTCTTCACCAACACCACCACTCAAAAGCATCATTTCTCCTACAGTCTTCCTTATTCACTGTCCAGCTCTCTCACATGCATATGAAGTTACTGAAAATACCATGGCTTGGGTCAGGTGCACCTTAGTCTCTCAGAGTGACATCCCTGCTCTTAAATACTTTAAAGAGTCTCTTGCAATAGATTTTCCCAGTGCAATACATCGTTTGATTTCTTTTTTTTTTTTTTTTAATTTTATTTTGATTTGGGTGAAGATTTACAGAG
>NW_006921650.1:6851302-6854701 GCF_000298275.1 Orycteropus afer afer | reverse complement strand
TTTTTTTGGTATTTTCACGCAAATTCTTCTGCTAATTGGGGTTTAGTCCAATTCTGTATCCTTCCCTTCAAGGCTCAGGGGTCCACGATTATCTTCTGTGTCTGTGTTTAATTGGTTTCCCTTTTCTTTGTTGAAGAGAGTCTGTGTAATCCTTCTGCCTAGTCCGCCATCTTGCCGGAACTCCCCCTCGTTTGATTTCTTGACGACTGCTTCCATGGATTCAAGTAAAATGAAATCCTTGACAATTTCAATCTTTTCTGCATTTATCAAAATGTTACTTATTGATCCAGTTGTGAGGATATTTGTTTTCTTTGTGTTGAGGTATAATCCATACTGCAGGCTTTAGTCTTTGATTTTCTTCAGTAAGTGCTTCAAGTTTTTTTTTCACTTTAAGCAAGCAAGGTTGTGTCATCTGCATATTACAGTTTGTGAATCAGTCTTCCTCCAATCCTGATGCCTCATTCTTCTTCCCATAATCCAGCTTCTCTGATTATTTGCTCAACATATAGATTGAATTAGTATGGTGAAAGGATACAACCCTGACACACACCTTTCCTGATTGTAAACCCTTATTCTGTCTGAACAACTGCCTCTTGGTCTATGTAAAAGTTCCTCATGTGCACAAATAAATGTTCTGCAATTCTCACTCTTTGCAGTGTTATCCATGATTTGTTATGATCCACACAATCTAATGCCTTTGCAAAATCAATAAAACAGGTAAACATCTTTCTGGTATCTTGGAGGACATTATGCTGAGTGAATTAACCAATCACAAAAGGGAAACTATTGTATGAGACCACTATAATAAAGTCAAAAAAAGGTTTACATATAGAAAGAAACATTCTTTGATGGTTACTAGGGAAGGGATAGAGAGGGAGGAAAAAAATCACTAATTAGATAGTCAAACAAACTGCCGTCGAGTCTGATCTGACTCATAGCAACCCCTCCTTGGTTTTTCTTGGGTTTCTGAGGCAGTATATTGCCCAACCTTCCTTCTGAGGAGTGGCTGGTGGGTTTGAACCGTCAGCCTTCTGGTTAGCAGCCAAATGCCTTAGGCACTACACCACCATAGCTAGACATGTATTAACTTGGGTGAAGGGAAAGGTAATACACTATAACAGGGAGGTCAGCACAGCATTACCAAGGGAAAGGAAGAGACACTGGGAGGTGTGCAATAGTAAAAGGCAAAAATGGTCAATACTACCACATACACAATCCTGCAGTAACAGTAATAACAAATAATAATTTGCAAGTGGATACCAAGGTAGATATGTAAGCTGAACAGGTGTGGGATGGCATATGCCAGTATACTCATGAACTCATAGGTCTGGCAGAGATATTTGTACATATGATTTGTAGGGAGCTCTGGTAGCATAGTGGCTAAGGTACTTGACTGCTAACCAGAAGGCTGGCGGTTCAAGCCCACCAGCCACTCCTCGGAAGGAAGATGGGGAAATCTACTTCTGTAGTGATACTGCCTTGGAAACCCAAGGAGGGGTTGCTATGAGTCAGGTCCGACTCGACGGCACATAACAACAACAACAACAAGCACGTATATCCAGGCATACAGTAGAAAATATACAGGGCAAAGTTATGCAAACTTCTTAGCATAACCAAACACCTTGAGGGACTAAGTCACTGGGCTTGAGAGCTTAGGACCACAGTCTCAGGGCATGTCTAGGTCAATTTTCATAACATAGTTTATAAACACAATGACTACATCCTATTTTGATGACCATGGACTAAGGTCTTAAAAGCCTGTGAGTGAGTGGCCATCTAAGATTCAACTACTGGTCTCTTCCCATCCAGAGCAAAGAAGAGTGAAGAAAATCAAAGACTCCAAGAAATAATTAGTCCAAAAGACTAACAGACTGTATGAACCACAGCCTCCACTAGCATGAGACCATAAGAACTAGATGGATCACAAGAGAAGTTCATGGACAGAGAGAGGCAGAAAAATGTAGAATAAAACAAAATCTCAACAAAGACCAGACTTACTGCTCTGATAGAGATTGGTGGAAGCCCTGAAACGATGGCCCTTATACACCCTCCTGGTCATGTTGTAAGAAGGGACCATTCCCTGCAGAAGGATATCATGCTTGGTAAAGTGGAGGTTCAATGGAAAAGGGGAAGGCCCTCAGTGAGAGGCATTGGGACAGTGGCTGGAATGATGGGCTCAAGTATAGGAAGGATCATAGCACTGGGACAGGACCGGGCAGTGTTTCTTTCTGCTGTACATAAGGTTGCTATGAGTAGATGACTCGATGACATCTAACAACAACATACACCCTTCAGACCTGTAACTGAATCCACTCCCAGCAATCACTTTTCTGACAATGTTGTTAGATGCTGTCTATGAGTCGAATTGGCTCCGACTCATAGTGACCCCATGTACAACAGAATGAAACTTTGCCTGGTCCTGCGCCAGCCTTATAATCCTTGCTATACTTGAGTCCATTGTTGAAGTCACTGTGTCAATACATCTCGTTGAGGGTCTTCCTCCTTTTCAGTGACCCACCACTTTACCAAGCATGACATCCTTCTCCGGGGAATGGTCCCTTCTGACAACATGACCAAAGTAGGGGAGACAAAGTCTGGCCATTCTCGCTTCCAAGGAGCATTCTGGCTGCACTGCTTCCAGGACAGATTTGTTGGTTCTTCTGGCAGTCCATGGTACTTTCAGTATTCTTCGCCAACACCCCCACTCAAAAGCATCGACTCTTCTTAGGTCTTCCTTATTCATTATGCAGCTCTCACATTCATATGAGGCGATTGAAAATATCATGGCTTGGTTTAGCTCATCTTAGTCTTCAAAGAGATATCTTTGCTCTTCAGCACTTTAAAGAGGTCTTTTGCAGCAGATTTTCCCAGTGCAATACATCATCTAATGTCCTGACTGCTGCTTCCATTAGTGCTGATTGTGGAATCAAGTGATGCAAAATTTTTGACAACTTCAATCTTTTCTCATTATTGTGAGGCGATTTTTGTTTTCTTTATGTTGAGGTGTAATCCATACTGCAGACTATAGTCTTTAATCTTCATCAGTAAGTGCTTCAAGTCATCCTCACTTTCAGCAAGTGAAGTTGTATTGTCTGCATATCTCAGGTTGTTAATGATTGTTCCTCAAATCCTGATACCTAATGATAAGATTTACCGAAAAAAAAAATTCACCGCAAAATGGACCATTGTAAGTGCCATTCATTGTAACTCACATAGGTCGTATGCTGGGGACTGCCTGTGGTTGAAATAAAATTCCAGAGCAACCAGTGTTGGAAAGTCCTCACCACCCCTCCGACAGTGCCACCCAGTGCAGTCTGAATCCCCCTGCCCCTCCTGGTGACGCCACTGCTCATGTTAACAGATCACATCATCAAAGAAAAAATCGGCTGCTTTCACAGC
>NW_006921650.1:6804329-6851202 GCF_000298275.1 Orycteropus afer afer | reverse complement strand
AGCAAGCAAAGTTGTGTCATCTGCGTATCACAGGTTGGTAATGAGTCTTCCCCAATCAGGATGCTACGCTCTTCTTCATATTGTCCAGCTTCTCAGATTATTTGCTGAGATTAAATAAGTATGGTGAAAGGATACAACACCAACACACACCCTTCTTAATTTTAAACCAAGCAGCATCCCGTTGTTCTGTTCTAACGACAGCCTCTTGGTCTATGTACAGGTTACTCATGAGCACAATTAAGTGTTCTGGAATTCCCATTCTTCCCATTCTTTTCAATGTTATCCATAATTTGTTATGTATTCCATTCTATTTTTGATAACTCCCAATTTTCCTAGATTCATACTGCATACATTCCATGTTCTGATTATTAATGGATGTTTGTAGCTGTTTCTTCCCCGTTTTGAGTTGTGCCACATCAACAAATAAAGGTCTCAAAAGCTTTACTCTATCCACATCATTAAGATCAGCTCTACTCTGAGGAGGCAGCTCTTTCCCAGTTGTATTTTGAGTGCCTTCCTACCTGAGGGGCTCATCTTCTGGCACTATATCAGACAATGTTTCAGGACTATTCATAAAGTTGTCTGGTAATATATCAGATAGTGTTTCACTGCTATTCATAAGGTTTTCACTGGCCAATTCTTTGAGAAGTGGATGGCCCCTTCCTTCTTCCGAGTCTGTCTTAGTCTGGAAGCTCCGATGAAACCTATCCACCATGGGTGGCCCTGCTGGTATTTGAAATACTGGTTGGTGGCATAGCCTCCAGCCTCACAGCAACACACAAACCACCACAGTACGAAAAACTGACAAATGAGTGGTGGGATTTTCTATTAGGACAACAAAAATATTGACAGCTTTTGTTTCTTTTTGGTCAATTCTATTTCTCCTGTTTATTTTTATTGTCTTAGAAGGAAGGTTGGGCAATCTGCTTTCCTAAAGATACCACCTCAGAAACCCAAGGAGCGGTCGCTGTGAGTCGTGATCGACTGGATAAGCCCTTTGGTATGTCATCGTCGTCGTTACGTGCCGTCGAGTCGGACCTGACTCATAGCGACTCCTCCTTGGGTTTCCGAGGCAGTATCACTACGGAAGTAGATTGCCCAACCTTCTTTCCGAGGAGTGGCTGGTGGGTTTGAACCTCCAGCCTTCTGGTTAGCCCTTTGGTACAATGTGGTATAATAGGGATGACAACAGCTATCTTTGTCTTGTTCTTTTAGCTATATGCCATAGAATAAATAATCTGTTAATATATTGTATTAATTAATCTTTTGAAATTGAAAATCTGGCTTTTCTTGGATAAATGAAAACCAGATCATGATGTATTACTTTTTAATTCACTTCTGAATTAAATATAACACTCAGAATTTTTATACCTATGTTCATTAATAATTTTGCTGATAATTTTCCTTTTTTGTATTATTCTTGTCCAGTTTTGGTATGAAGATTATACTAGCCTCATAAAATGAGCTGGGAAACTTACTCTAATTATGAATTTGTTAAAGCACTTTATCTGTTATAGGAATAATGTGTTCCATGAAGGTTTGGTAAAATTCACTTTTTAACCTCTTACTTAATTGGTTTGATGACTACTGGTTTGTTGAGGTTTGCATTTCTTCTTGAGACATGCAGGAAAGTAATCTTTCCCTGGCTTCATGTTTCCATATGGAGGAAACTCTATTCACGTAATGCTCCTGGCCTGGGGCCTCGTCCCCAGAACCTCTCCTCTGCGGAGAGAAGAGGAGACGTGGTTGACTGACAAGGTCAGAAGGCTTTGGACCTTCATGGCTCAGCTTCTGCTGTGCTCTTTCCTTCCAGCCTTTCTGCCTTTAGAAATTTGTGCTCTAGCCAGTTGTCTTGCAAAGAATGAGAGGACTCCATACCTGTTGGGGGAGGCCAAGGTTGTCCGGATGCATGATGACAAAGTAGAATACAGGGGTGAATTATTACAAGTCCGCTTAGCTGCAGGCCAAAGTAATTTTCCCTAAATGGCTTTATTAATAACAAATGTGATAGTTTGCCTTCCATCTGCCTGACTATATTTAATGATATGTTGTTGTTGTTGTTTTTGTTATTTAATGATATAGAACTTAAAAAAAAAAAAAAAAAAAACTCTGCCATTGAGTCGGATACAGAACTTGGGAGGGGGGAAAAGTGTTATTCATTGACCACTCCTCAAATTTCAACATCTGGTGTATTGGCTGAACACTTTGAAAAGGAAATATAACTGTTATTTGGCCTATTAAAAAAATCATTGGAGAAAGTAAGCCTCAAGGGAGTGCAGCATGCATTTCTTATGGCTTTAGGGTTTTGACCTTGTCATTTTGCAGCAGCCCCGACTATGCAATGGCCTCTATGGGAATGGCTTCCTCAGGTGGCTTTGGCCCTATGGCATACCTAGGATTGTGATCTTGATGGATCGTTGCAGCTAATGGTAATGTCTACCATTAGTGTTTGGTTGTTTTTACACAAATAGAGCTGTTTTCAAATAATGCAGAATTTATTAGAAAAAGTCACACTGGCCTGGGTGTATGGATACTTAACAGATTAACCTTGAATCTAGTATTGGAGGATAAAGCAAACCAAACCAAACTCACTGCTGTTGAGCTGATTTGACTCATAGTGACCCCTCCGTGGGTTTTCAAGGCAGTATCTCTTGGGAAGTAGATTGCCCAGTCTTCCTTCCGAGGAGTGGCTGATGGGTTTGAACCACCAACCTTCTGGTTAGTAGTCATGTGCCTTAGGCACTACGCCACCAGAGCTCCTGACTATTGGAGGATAGACTGACATAAAGATTAGATATTCCATCCCATTGGCTTAAATTAGGTCACATGAACCAATGGCTGTGGCTAAAAGGTGGAATAATGCTGTCTGTCTTAGGTACCACCACATGACTTACCTCTAAAGTCAGATCCCACTCATAGCAACCCCTCCCTTGGGTTTCTGAGGCAGTATCTCTCTACAGAAGTAGATTGCCCAATCTTCCTTCTGAGGAGGGTTTGAACTGCCAGCCTTCTGGTTAGCAGTCAAATGCCTTAGGCACTACACCACCAGAGCTCCTAGAGGTAGGATTGTTGTTGTTGTTGTTATGTGCCCTTGAGTCAGACCCGACTCACAGCGACCCCTCCTTGGGTTTCTGAGGCAGTATCACTACGGAAGTAGATTGTCCAACTTTCCTTCCGAGGAGTGGCTCGTGGGTTTGAACCACCAGATTGGCCTCCCCTAAATCACATAACTACCCAAAGGAAGCACAAATGGTGGAGAAGCAACCATGATGAACCGTATAGCCACTTATTCAGGATAACCACCATTGAATATCATACTTTTTTTTTCATACTTGAGATCTCAATATATAGCTTCACTCTCCTATACCGTAGCTACTAGCCACATGTGGCTATTTAAATTTAAATGAATGAAAATTCCATATAATTACAATCCACTTTCTCAGTCATACTAGCCAAGTGCTCAAGAGTTACGTGTGAACACGTGCAGATGAACATTCTGTCATCAGACTACACATAGTAATGAATCCCGAATTAACATATTGTCAATATTTAATATGCAGTGATCATTTCCCTTTATTTGATCTAATTTATTTATTTGAGTAAATAAATCAAATATTATTTGAAAAGCCTATTTTTTCATGGCTGCAACATATTTAATAAAGAATGTGCGATCAATAATTTAACCATTCCCATACTGTTACCTATTTAGATTGTGCCTAATTTGATCGCGTTGCACATGTCTGTAATTGTTTTCTTTTGATAGATTCCTAGAAGAGGAATTGTTGCACCCAAATGTATGAATATTTTAAAGGCTATACACAGCTAAAACAAGAAACAGCCTTTCTCCCTTCACTCTCATGAAAGACTCATTTAAAAACAAATATTGCCAATTTTATAGGCAAAAATAAATCTCAACTCTGTTTTAAGAAATATTAGTAAAGCTGAACAATGACCCAATGTAACTTGTTACATATCTGAAAAATGCTGTACACGTGGACACTTAGGAAGCCACAGGATTTTTTTACATCGTGCAGCATCAACAAATTGTTTCTGGATAGGGAAAAAATATCACTCAATAGGGGTTAAAGCAAAGTGGACACAATACAAGCACGTGCAAAATGGGTATCCCTGGAACACAGAGACCCACTGCCACTGCCTTAGAATCCATTCCAATTCATAGCAACCCTATAGGGCAGACTCTAAAGAACTGCTTCAAAAGATTTCCAAGGCTGTAAATCTTTCTCCCGCCAGTGGCTGCTGGTTGGAACGGCCGACCTTCCGGTTAATGTCAGAGCGCTTTAATCACCGCGCCACAAGAAGGCAGGAAGTGGGCAAGAGAGCTAACCTGACCTTGACTCACTCATAGGACCGCCAAAGTCACAGCGCTTCCAATTACCTGGAGGCTCTTGGCTGCCTTGGCTTCCTCGGCTGCTGCGGCTCCCTTCGCGGGGCCGGCAGGGGGCGCGCGCAGAGCGTCCATCCCCGGGCGGGGACTTTGAGAGGAGGGGCCTTGGAGAGGCCGGGCCCGGTGCGTTTGTGAGCTGGCCCTTGGTCACATTAGGGTCCCGGAGGCAGAGCTTTACCGCCTTTATTTAGTTCCCGGACGAGGATCTGTCACCTTTGCCGGGCTTGATGCTAGCTCAAGAATGTGCGTCTGGATCCTTGGCTTGCGCATGAAAATCCCCGAGGGAAATTTTACAAATTCTTGGCCCCTCGGAAGTTGTTTTAATTGGTCTGGAGACGGCCGGGCCACCTGATTCTCACGAGCAGCCAAGATAGACAACTACTGGCCTGGGCCTCGCTCCTGAGAAGTTCTTACGCTAGTCAACCCAAGCCCAGCTTCGAGGACAGGGTCGCGCTCCGAGGTGCTTTTACCGAGGTTTATTTTCCTGCCTGATTTCGGTGTCGGCGAGCGGGGTGAACGGCAGGAGGTCCATGGACAGTGGGAACGGCACTTAGTGACATGGAAGACCCAGCTTGTCACTGTAAAGCCAAACCACCTCACGGAGTCCGACGCCCATTGTTCCTCGGTCATTCTTCAGGCATGGCCCGCTCCCAAACCATGAATTTAATGGGGTGAAGATGGGCGGAAGGAGCTCCGGAATACCCAGACATGCTTACCTCGAGGAAGTGGGGATTGTGCCATTGTTTAAAAGGGATTTCCGGAAACAGGATTTGGAGTTTTTGAGAGGGATCTATCTGTCTTTGGGGTTGCTAGGAAGAGTATTGATTGGGACTGAGTGTAGGGGCAGGAGAGGCGGCTCTGCTTCGAGAAAGACCCTGGGGTGATTTTACCTCCCCATCCCTCACCTTCTAGCCATACATTCAAACAGGACAAGTCAAAGCTACGGAGAGACTAATGTAGTCTCAGCTCAATAGTAATAACCCCAACACGGTATTTATCAGAAAAACAGGTAATGTTTAGAGAATATGAGAATGTAATGGAAAAACCAGATATTGGAAAGTAGAAACATACAAAGGATCTTGCTTGCTATTAATACCAAGGGTATCTAAAATATAGTATAATTGAATAAACCAATATGAATTCTGCCATCACTGAAATAACTTCAAAGTGGCACTTGAATTCCTTTCTATCTTTACATGAAAAATAGAAACATAAACGTTTATCCCAAGTTGCATTTCCAATTGATGTTTAAAATGCCCTTAGAGTGCTACTTCAATAGGAAACGTCCACTGTGTTATTACTACAGAATCATTTGAAAGGCAGGGACACTTACCATGTTGGGAGTAGGGGGCCTGCTCCATCAGCTGCCTTGGTGAAGAGTCATCTTGTCCCTGGGATGCCCCCCCCCCACAGCTTTGCCCAGCCCTCTTCCATAGCCCAAATAGCCTGGCATCTTCATACTGCCCTAGTATAACCCCTCACTGCCATTATCAGCAAATTTCAATTTAGAATTTACAGTTGAATAATGAATAAGGATAAACAATTTGAAGCTTCCATTTCTGTAATCATTTCACATGGATGTTGTTGTTAGGTGCCCTCAAGTCATCTTCAACTCATAGCCACCCCATGCACAGCAGAACAAAACACGGCCTGGTCCTGCGCCAGCTCCATGATCCTTGCTGTACTTGAGCCCATCATTGCAGCCACCGTGTCAATCAATCTCATTGAAGGCCTTCCCCTCTTTTGTCGACCCTCCACCTTACCAAGCATGACATCCTTCTCCAGGGAATGGTCCCTTCTGACAACATGACCAAAGTAGGGGAGACAAAGTCTGGCCATTCTTGCTTCCAAGGAACATTCCGGCTACACTCCCTCCAGGACAGATTTGTTAGTTCTTTTATCAGTCCCTGGTACTTTCAGCATTCTTTGCCAACACCACAACTCAAAAGCATCTACTCTTCTTCAGTCTTCCTTATTCATTGTCCAGCTCTCACATACATATAAGGCTATTGAAATTACCATGGCTTCTGTCAGGCACACCTTAGTTCTCAAGGACACATCTTTGCTCTTCAGCACTTGAAAGAGATCCTTTGCAGCCGATTTGCCCAGTGCTATTTGTCGTTTGATGTACTGACTGCTGTTTCCATTGGCATCAATTGTAGAACCTAGCAATGTGAAGTCTTTGACAACTTCAATCTTTTCTCCATTTATCGTATGCTGCTTATAGGTCAAGTTGTGAGGATATTTGTTTTCTTTATATTGAGATGTAATCCATACTGCAGACTGTATTCTTCAATCTTCATCAGTAAGTGCTTCAAGTCATCCTCACTTTCAGCAAGCAAAGTTGTGTTGTCAGTGTATCGCAAGTTAATGATTTTTCCTCCAATCTTGATATAGTCCACATTCTCTGATTATTTGCTCAGCATGTAGATTAAGTATGGTGAAAGGATACAACCCTGACACACTCCCTTCTTGACTTTAAACCATGTAGTGTCCCCCTTGTTCTGTTCAATTGACATCCTCCTGGTCTATGTACAGGTCCCTCATGAGTACAATTAAGTGTTCTGGAATTCCCATTTTTTTCAATGTTATCCACAATTTGTTACAATCCACACAATCAAATTCTTTTGCATAATCAATAAAACACAAGTAAACATCTTTCTGGTATTCTTTGCTTTGAGCCAAGATACAATCTGACATCAGGAACGATATCCCTTGTTCCAGGTCCTCTTCTGAACCCAGTTGGCATTTCTGGAAGTTGTCAATATACTGCTGCAACCGTTTTTGAATTATCTTAAGATTTTACTTGCATGTGATATTAATGATATTGTTCAATAATTTCCACATTCTGTGGGATCACCTTTCTTTGGAATGGGTACAAATATGGATCTCTTCCAGTCAGCTGGCTGGGTAGCTGTCTTCCAAATCTCTTGGCATAGCCAAGTGAGTGCTTACAGAGGGGCATCTGTTTGTTGAAACATCTCAGTGGGTATCCTGTCAATTCCCAGAGCCTTGTTCTTAACCAGTTCCTTCAGTACAGCTTTGACTTCTTCCTTCAATACCATTAGACATATGCCACCTCTTGAAATGTATGAAGATCAACCAGTTCTTTTTGGTACAATGACTCTGTATATTCCTTCTGTCTTCTTTTGATGCTTTCTGCATCATTCAATATTTTGCCCCTAGAATCCTTCAATATTGCAACTTGGGACTTAAATTTTTTCCTCAGTTCTTTCAGCTTGAGAAATGCCAAGTGTGTTCTTCCCTTTTGGTTTTCTAACTCCAGGTCTTTGCACATTTCATTATAGTAATTGGCTTTGTCTGCTCAAGCTGCTCTTTGAAATCTTCTGCTCAGCTCTTTTATCTTGTCATTACTTCCATTTGCTTTAGTACTGTCTGCTCAAAGGCAAGTTTCAGTCTCTTCTGACATCTGTTTTGGTCTTTTTTTCCTCATATTTTTAATGACCTTTTGCTTTCTTCATGGATGATGTTCTTCATGTCATCCCACAGTTCTTCTGGTTTTCAGTCATTGGTGTTGAATGCATCAAATCTATCCTCTAAATTCAGGAGGGATATATTCAAGGTTATATTTTGGTCTCATGGACTTGTTTTAATTGTCTTCAAGTTGTACTTGCATATGAGCAGTTGATAGTCTGTTCCACAATCAGCTCCTGGCCTTGTTTTGGCTGAAGATACTGAGCTTTTCCATCGCCTCTTGCCACAGATGTAGTTAGTCTGATTCCTGTATATTTCATCTGGCGATGTCTAGGTGTAAAGCTGCCGTTTGTGTTGTTGAAGAAAGGTATTTGTAATGAACAAGTCATTGGTCTTGCAAAATTCTATCATGCGATCTCCAGCGTCATTTCTGTCACCAAGGCCAAATTTTCCAACTACCGGTGATTCTTGTTTCTAACTTTTGTATTCCAGTCACCAGTGGTAGTTAACACATCTTGATTGCATGTTCAGTCAATTTCAGACTGCAGAAGTTGATAAAGATCTTCAATTTCTTCACCTTTGGCTTTGGTGGTTGGAGCGCACACTTGAATAATAGTAGTATTAACTGGTCTTCCTTGTAGGCATATGGATATTATCCTATCACTGACAGCACTGTACTTCAGGACAGATCTTGAAACATCTTTTGTGATGATGAATGCCACACCATTTCTCTTCAAATTGTCATTCCCAGCATAGTAGATCATATGGTTGTCTGATTCAAGATGGCCCAAAACGGTCAATTTCAGCTCACTAATGCCTAGAATATCAATCTTTATGTGTTCCATTTCATTTTTGACAACTTCCAATTTTTCTGGATTCATACTTCGTATGTTCCATGTTCCAATTATTAATGGATGTTTGCAGCTGTCTCTCAATTTGAGTTGTGCCATGTCAGTAAATGGAGGTCCCAAAAGATTTACTTTATCCATATCATTAAGGTTGTTTCTACTCTGATGAGGCAGCTCTTTCCCAGTCATATTTTGAGTGTCTTCCAACCAAAGGGCTGGTCTTCCTGCACTGTATCAGACAATGTTTCAGGGTTATTTATAAAATAGCCCAGTAATGTATCAGACAGTGTTTCTCTGCTATTCGTAAGGTTTTCCCTGGCCAATTCTTTGAGAAGTGGATGGCCTCTTCCTTCTTCCTAGTCTATCTCAGTCTGTAAGCTGCGTTCAAACCTATGCAACATGTGCAACCCCGCTGGCATCTGAAACACCGATGGCACAGCCTTAAGCCCCACAGCAACATGCAAGTCACCACAGTATGACAAACTGGTAGACAAATTTGTCTCCCTTAGTTAATTCCTACCTGGATCCTGCCCTGCCTCTGGGAGTGGGTCATGTCTCCCACTCCTTACTTGGATCTTGCCGCTTTTGTCCTCCCCAGAGTTCCCTCCCTTTCCTGCCTCTGGGGGTAGATCCGGTCCCCCTCTCACATGGAATAGAATTTTCATATACTATTTTTCTGGACTGGATTTGCAGATGGTCATTTGCCTGATCAGTTCAATTAACCTTAAAACAGAACTTAGTTACTAATTGGAAATAAAATTTATTGGTGTTTTTTTCCCCCCTCCCCTTAATCAGGGGCATTTCA
Source organism: Orycteropus afer afer (assembly GCF_000298275.1). Taxonomy (NCBI): domain Eukaryota; kingdom Metazoa; phylum Chordata; class Mammalia; order Tubulidentata; family Orycteropodidae; genus Orycteropus; species Orycteropus afer. The sequence continues at coordinate 6,841,709 of NW_006921650.1, read as the reverse complement.
AAGCTCCTTGGTATAGGTATTTATTCAGTATCCAGGGAGGTGAAAACTAATATAGCAATTAATATTAGCTTGGTCTTTGGATTACAGGTCATTTTGTCTTTCTTTTAAGGAATTTAAATCCCAAATTTCAGATTTGTAATTTAAACTCCATTTTAGAAAGCAGATTAGGATTATCTTTACCTAAGTAATGTCTCAAATTTTATTTATAGCTTGGAAATTAAATAAATTAACTTTTAAGAACATTTTGTCATAGTAACTAACCCATACTGAAAATGTCTATTTTTATATCTTTTCCTTATCTGTACAATAGTGTAAATGTCAAATGATCTATTATAACATTCATTGTAATGAGTAATATATGACTATGAATGAGGGAAAGTTACAAATTCTACTGCACTTAGAAAACCTTGCTTTTATACAGCTATAAAACATGAATGTATGAACAGCCATATATTTAAAAATACTTCATAAAAAACTTATAAGCAAAAGTTCAGATAAAAATAATTAAAATCCAACCTCTAACTAGATAGTTGATTACTTTTTAGTGAATTGGCTGAAATAAATGAAAAATCCAACTGGCTTTTTTCTTCCTAGTGGTTATGAGTAAAAAAACTAAAAATAACATTAACTGAAAGCAAATAATCCAGAAAGGAAAAATGGCACACAATTTAAAGCACTGCTCCATTTTGCTCTCTGCAGATGATTTATATCTTAGGTTCTTTCTCTCTCCCTTGTCCTACTGGCATATATTCAGTATAAGCAAACAAGCAGTAATATCAGCTTCTGTGAAATATAAGAGGGAATGTAAGTTATTAAAACATCACCAAGCACATTCCAAAAGTCAACAAATAATTCTCTGATTACTGGTTTGGGATTATTTGTACTACTGTTCTCTTCACTTGCTCATATAATTAAGAGTTGATGACTTAGTTCTCCAGTGATGCTGTAACATAAATACCACAAGTGTAAGCCTTAAACAAACAGGAATTTATTCTTTTACAGTTTAGGAGGCTAGAAGTCCGAATTCACATTGCTGGCTCTAGGGGACGGGTGAAGGTCCCTCGACTTTAGGCTTCAGCTCCACCTCTTGTTCCAGACCCACTGGAGCTGGAGGCTTCTTCTGACTTATGCAGGTACTGGCTGTTGAGGCTGACAGACCCAAGATTGGCAGGTAAAATGGCACAGTCCCAAGATTGGCAGGCAACACAGCAGACCACTGGTTAGAGTCCAGGAACTGGAGATGAAGAGTTGGCCAAAAGAGGATCCAAAATGTGTCCAAAACCTGGACCTTTCTCAAAGCTGCTCCTTATACCCTGAAGGTAACTCTCTTTTAACTATTTAGCTGCTCACAGCAGATTCCCCTGTGGAGGTGATTACAATCTCACCATGGGGAGTAACTACACCCAACTTCCAAGCCACTCAAAACCACAGCCCAGCCAAGTTGACACAAAACCTTATCTACGGCAATGACATAATTACATTATTCTGTAAGAACTAAAGCATCTGGTACACCCTGAGACTTGTTTTAAAACAACTGCCTTGGATATATATTAACTGTACAATGTTGTTCTATTTTTATCATATTTTTAGGAAACTTTTTTTCCCCCTATTGAATTATAGCACATTCAGCTTACTCCCTAGGCAGGTAGGGAAAATTGTGCACATAAAGCATTGCAAGTGAGGAAGTGTAGGCAGGCAAGCTTATCCTTGGGCTGTCCTCAAAGAAGGATCATCAGGTTGAAGGGAGAACAGTTTTCCAGACTGCTTTATCAGACCGAACCAATTTTCAGTCCCACTCAAAATACACTCCCACATGTTATTTTCGTTTTATGCTGTCACTGATTTTCATTGTTGAATGTATAAGCAGTTGACTTTTATTTTATATAATTTTAACTAGATTAAGTTCTGTTATACACTTTTGTTATCAATGATTTATATTTTCTCATTTTTGAAAGCTGCATTTCCAAACATATAACTTCTCTGTTAATCTACTTTAATCACTCACTAAATGGAATTTTAACTTATATTTGGATTAAATGTTTACATATTTTGGGTAAAATTTCAACACTTGCATAGGAAGTTCTGATTCTTTTTGTTAAACTATCTTAATTTATGTAGAGTAACATTTACTTTTCTGATGTACAGTTCTGTGAATTTTAACAAATACACTATTTGTCAATCTCAGTCAGAATACAGAACAGTTCTGTTACCCTTCAAAATTCTCTCATGCTGGCTCTTTACAGTCCACACACCATTCTCCCACCCCTAACTCGGCAACCTCTAATCTTTCTGACTCTCTAAGTTTTCCCTTTTCCAAAATGCCTTTTCCTGCTCAGAAGGCAGGAAGGGCAGGGAAGAAGGACTAATGGAAACAGGGTACCCAGGGAGTAAGTAGGAAGAATACTGTTATATTGAGGGGATTGCAACCAGTGTTACTAAACAAAATGTGTATAAACTGTTGAATGGAAAACTAATTTCTCAGTAAACTTTCATCCAAACTATAATAAAAAGCAAAAGCAAAAAAAAAAAATCAGAGTGGACAAGTTAGCACAGAATATTAGGGGTTTTTTATTCAATACTAAGGAACTGGGATTTAATCCTACATGTTGTGAGGAACCATGACGTTTTCATAGGGTATAAGTAACCAGATCTATGAGAAAAGTTAACTTGGCACAAGCATGACTGGCTGTAGAATTGAGTCGAGAGACTGGGGTACGAAAATACTTTAAGTGTGGAATAAATGGTGAGGACTTGAACTAGGATAGGTGCAGTGCAAAGAAGAAGAAAGGGAATATAAAGAGACTCACAAGATATTTGACTTGACAATGGGATGTATAGGCTTAGAGAGAAGCTAAAGACTACTCCAAGATTTCCAGGCTAAACAACTGGATGCAATTTGATGATGCCATTAGCCAAATAGAGAACACAAGTGGAAGGCTGACTGGGCAAGGAGAGAAAACAAATAGTGATTCCAGCTATGATGAAGCTGAAGTTCCTTGTAGGTCATTTAGATGGAGCTGGAATAAAAGCATTTAATAAAAAAAAAAGTAGAATGAAAGCATTTGATTGTGTGGATCGTAACAAATTGTGGATAACATTGAGAAGAATGGGAATTCCAGAATATGTAATTGTACTCATGAGGAACCTATACATAGACCAGGAGGCTGTTGTTCAAACAGAAAAAGAACACTGCATGGTTTAAAATCAGGAAGGAAGTATGTCAAGGTTGTATCCTTTCATGATACTTATTCAGTCTGTATGCTGAGCAAATAATCTGAGAAGCTGGACTATATGAAAAGAATGTGGCATCAGGATTGGAGGAAGAATCATTAACAACCTGAGATACCCTGACGACACAACTTTGATTGCTAAAAGTGAGGATGACTTGAAGCACTTACTGATGAAGATTGAAGAATACAGTCTGCAGTATGGATTACATTTCAATATAAAGAAAACAAATATCCTCACAACTGGACCCTATAAGCAGCATTATGATAAATGGAGAAAAGATTGAAATTGTCAAAGACTTCACATTACTTGGTTCTACAGTTGATGCCAACGGAAGCAGCAGTCAGGACATCAGACAATGTATAGCACTGTACATATTGGCTGCAAAGACCTCTTTCAAGTGCTAAGGAGCAAAGATGTGTCCTTGAGGACTAAGGTACGCCTGACACAAGCCATGGTATTTTCAGTTGCCTCATATGCATGTGAGAGCTGGACAATGAATAAGGAGGACCAAAGAAGAGTCGATGCTTTTGAGCTGTGGCATTGGCGAAGAATGCTAATAGTACTATGGACTGCTAAAAGAACTAACAAGTCTGTCCTGGAGGAAGTGCAGCCAGAATGCTCCTTGGAGGTGAGAATGGCCAGACTTCATCTCACGTACTTTGGTCATGTTGTCAGAAGGGACCATTCCCTGGAGAAGGATGTCACGCTTGGTAAGGTGGAGGGTCGATGAAAGAGGGGAAGGCCCTCAGTGAGGTGGACTGACATGGTGGCAGCGGTGATGGGCTCAAGCGTATCAAGAATCATGGAGCTGGCTCAGGGCGGTGTTTCGTTCTGCTGTGCATAGGGTCGCTATGAGTCGGAGATGACTCGATGGCACTTAACAACAACAAAATATTAGGAAATCAGAAATTAAGGTCTAGAGTTTAAAAGAAGTTAAGGCTGAAATTTCAGGTTGAGAATCAATGGGTATTTGGTAACAGTTAAGGCCACTGAAATGGATGAAACAGAACCAGGAACTAACGGCCTTGGTTGAATCAAAAGTGCCTAGCACAGAATTAAAGATAAATTAGGATTTCTTGTTAGCCTTACTTAATATCTAATCTTGATTTTAGTAAGGCGCAGACATAGTGCCCTTAAAAATATATGGAAATCAATATGAAGAGAAAATAATGGTATTTAAAAATCATCTAAAATCTACAGGACTTAGAACATCAATGTTGCATCTCCAAACTTCTTTAGAATACATCAATATATTAGCTGTAAAGACTCAGTTTTTATGCTTATTAAATGCTCCTACATGAAACAACCAGATCTCTGGTGACCTATCTTCTACAATGTAAACAACAGAAACTATTCAGGCATAAAAAGGCAACATTAAAAAAAATGCAACTACTAACACCCACAGACTGTTGATCTATATATGTGTGTGCTTATATGCCAGGCAGTTTTGTGTAATATATCTAACTTTAATAATCCAAATTCCTTATTGGGCTGAAATTATTTCAATAAGAAACAACAATAACAAACAATCCAAAACTTAAGATCCCCAGACCCTACTTTTAGAAATTGACAGAACATGTCCAAAGAAGAGTCTCTGAAATACTCATTTGTAATAGGCACCCAGGTAATTATAATGGAGGTAGGGAGTTTGAGAACTATACTTCGGAAAAAAAAAAAAAAACCTTACACTAGATAAACATTTTAAGAGAGATTTTTAAAATTATGTTGAGAAATGTTCATTTAGGTAACAGAAGAATATTTTAAAATAACAGTGATACATTGCTGAAGTATAGAAAATCCATTTTCTTTATTCAAATCATGTTGACTTTCAGTATATTTGAAAATAAAACACAAAGTTATACCAAAAATTGTATTTCAATTTAATCATATTCCTCTCCAAATTCTTTACCATTTCCTGAAAATAGCTTTTTTAGAGCTTTTTATTTTATCTAATATTATACAGGCTATCAATCTACACTTTTGTGTTTCTCTAAAAAATCAGAATAGCTTATAAGGCTATTATATAAAACTAACTGGTATATTACACACCAAACATAAGTACAGATTCTGTACAATGTAACAGTATACATATATATTACAAGAGACTAAATGTCTTGTTAAAGGCAATATATTAAGGAATCTTTCATGGAAAAAAAGTCTGTATCACAAACTGTAGTGGCTTTATATCAGCTGCTTTCCTTTCATAAACTTCTTTCAGTGGGCATTAACTGTCCATTCAGCTTCATTAACAGTTTTACCACGAGACCAGCCTATAAGATAAAATATATATTAACAACACACATGAAACATGAAAGAACGTGTAAAGGACATATATAGCAGTAGGCAGCTTCCTGTAAATCTGACAGAGAACTTTCTTATTGGAAGGCAGTTTGCTAAGAAACAGTATAGTCTCTATGTACTCACTATCTACGCAGGTTTTTGAAGGGATTTAAGAAGTGATGTGCTGGATGCAACTAGTGGCTTAGGACACTGGACAAGTAAAGTAGAAGATTATCTGATACCCTGATAGAAGAGATGGGGAATACTGACCAGAATTCAAAGAAATGGAAGAAGGGGACGAGGAAAGAGTTTAATTATTGTAAAACTGAAATTATTCAGGTAATTTTCTGGTTTTCCTTTGCTAGGAAAGGTCTGCCTTTTCCTTTGGTTTTAAATTATCTTCACTTAAGGTAATATTAATTATACTAAAAAACAAAAAACATTGCCATTGATTCTAACTCATAGTGACTCTGTAGGACAGAACTGCCCACAGGGTTTCCAAGGCTATATATCTTTACAGAAACAGAATGTCACATCTTTCTTTCACAGAGCAGCTGGTGGGTTCAAATTGCTAACTTGACTGCCAACTTTTCGGTTAGCAACCAAGTGCTTGACCACTGTACCACCAGGGTTCCTTTTATTAATTATATTTCTTTAAAAAATAAGATTTAATGTGCCTTTTAAAAAAGAAGTAACTTACTAATACAGTAGTTCATTATTAGAAGTTCAAAATAATTGACAAGGACTTACCTGTTTTGTGTGTACTATAAAACTCATCTTATTTTCCATACTATGGATCTGAAAACATGTATCAGCATCTCCCAACTGCCACATAAAACAACCATACTTAAGACTGATGAGTAAAGCCTGCAACACAATTAGAAATCATTATTGAAATATCTATTAAAAACAATACTTATTTTCTCTTACTAGTATCTATGCTTATCTAGTCACACATGGTTTTGAATATTAAAATAAAGCCTATTCAAAGTGCCCACACTCTAACCTCACACAGTCTACAGCACACAACCACATATAGGGGAGTCTCTCAGGCCACTGCTTTGAGTAATGATGATTTCTATATCAGATTGAGAAAAATTTTTGAGATGCTTATTTTATCAATGACATTCAGGAAAATTAAATATACTACTAGCTTTTGCTTTCTCTGTAGTACTTTCTTTTGGAAATTCACATACTACTTTCAGATCTGAAATTTATCTCAGTAAAAATAAGCATACTGATATATTTATGGTAAAAATAAACATAACTTAAAAATTAATGAAAGTCATTATAAAAAAAGACCTAATTAAAAACTAGTATCAGAGTAACCCATCCTAATGTAATGCCATGTTTAAGAGCCACTCAATATATACTTTTAATTATTTTTAATAATAATTCTCTTGTAGCAGTAACTTGGCATTTTCTTACTCTATTACATATAATCTTTGCAAATACATACACTAAGAATGTGTACATGTATGTGGTCCTTTAAAATATATTTAGAAACATTAGCTTTCCATTATTAGAGTAGTTCTTATTCTTTATTCTTCAGTATGGCTGTAAGGTATTCCAATATAGAAATGTACAATTAATATGTTAACCCCTACTGATAGTCATTTTGCTCTGTTCTGTTACACAGGGTAGCAATCAGTCAGAGCCAACTTGATGGCACTTAACAATAACAACAACATTTTGCTATTATAAATGAAGCTATAATGAATAATCTTGTATATATTCCATTTTTTGATTTTTCACATTGTAGACAATGCTATTATAGATATCAAATCATGTCAAAAAGCTTAAAAGCTACCTTAGTTTCCATGTTGAGGAGATGAAGTCCTTTTATATTCACTCCTACATACACAGGAATGACTTTATGATTGCTGGGGCTTGCCTTTGTAAATATCTGTCCTGTGAAAAAAGCTGCTCCATAGGTAGGAATTTCCCAACAATTCTGTAAGAACATGCGCTGAAGATGATGCATTTCTTTACTGACACCCTCACTTGTACTAAGATTCTATAAACAGTGAAATACAAGAGGTGTGAGAGAGAGAATGTATGTTTAATAACACAAACAGGTCAACTACTTAATTTCTCAAAATCAAGACTGCCCTTAAATAATAAAATTGGCTGACATCATCCCAAGAGTAGTTTTTAAGATCTTAATATGGGGGCGGGGGGGAAGAAATACTGAAGTCTAAAAATATTGTTGCCTATCTACTCTATTAGGTTGTAAGTGTCTCAAGGGCAGGGACAGTGTTATTATTTATTTATTTATTAGACCTCTAGCCTCTACCACCAAACCAAAATCAAATTCACTGCTGTCAAGGCAATTCTGACTCATGGTGACCCCACATGGTTCAGAACAGAACTGCATTCTTTAGGGTTTTCAATGTATCCAGCATATAGAAGGACCAAGTATATGTTGCCTGAAAAAGCTTCCACATTATTAAAAATATCTTGTTACTTTTAGTTTCAGTCATGTGGACTAGAAGATCTATTTTTAATTTCAGGACTATAAATTTAATATCTATGTATAAAACATATTAATAACACTAACAAACTTTCAACTAGGCTGTAAGACGCTTTTTTATTTCTATTAAACAACTTACCTTATACTCATGAAGTATTCGGTTTGTCCAGTGAGGTGCCTTACTCTTCAATTTAGTGATAGGTACAATGGATTTTAGATTTTCTTCACTGTAAGCACAGATGCCAACATCCTTTAACTAAATCATCTTTAGTGACAAAGTATAATTATAATTCTGTCACAAATGGTTTTAAGTATGTAATATGAATTTTAAGCTGAAAAATACTGTTGTGAAATATCAGAGAAATCTAAAAGATTTAAGCCTAAAGCCACTAACATTCTAACATCAACTTAGAGAAATGTTTTTTTCAATAACCACAGAGTATTTTCAAAAATTGAAAATCACAATAAACAAACTATCTATGCTAAAACCTCTGTGATCTCTCTCAATAACTTAACATAAAACTAGCTTTTATGATGTGATTCTTAGTACATTTGCCTTACAAATTTTTCTACTATGTATTCAAGTCAACTTTTAGTAAACTTATTTAAACATAGAGTAAAGAAAGATATATTAAAGAACAAATATAAATATATCAAGTTAAATTCAAATGTAAGAAAAATAACCCCAAGGACATTATAACTTTAGGAATGCTTTTTTCTATAGTAGTTTCTTTACTCATCCTATGCCTTGTATATTATTTCCAAAACAATTTAAAAATATTACTTAATAACACTTTAACATTTTCTTGGTTAAACAGAGTCCTTCTTGAGCATGCACAAGACAACATATTGTATTAAATACTTACTTTAGGAAACCCTGCTTGTGTTTCTTACTCTCGTAATTTCCATAAACTATTTGTAATAGTAGACTTGCCAATGTTATCACTTTAGAATCAGGAGCTGTATAAAATCCCTTCAATAAATTATATCTGGCTTCATCAAAGAGAATAAGAATAGCTAGTGGGTCTTCAATCTGAAAAGAAAAAGTGTAATTTGGTTATTAGGCTACAATTTCCTACTGTAAATGTGTAAATTGTCTACTGTGGAAAAGCTACATATTTGTACATAAATGAGCTGTTAATGGCTCAGACCAGGAGTTGAAAAACTATTTCTGTGAAGCACCAAATAGTAATAGTTTAAGTTTTGTGAGTCATATAATCTCACTTGCAATTACTTACTTTTGCCACTGTAACACAAAAGCAGTCACACACAATACATGGGTGTGACAGTGTTCCAATAAATTTTTATTTATAGATAATAAAAACAGCATTTCATGTAATTTTGCATATGACATGAAATATTACTATTCTTTTTATTTTTTTAAATCAGTAAATGAATTAAAAAACCCATCCATTTCACAGGCTAATATATGATCATAGGCCGTAGTTTACTGACCTCTGATTTAAAGTCTAATAAAATTATCATCAGTTTATGGGTATGGATCATTTCTAGCACAATTTTACCTAAATTCTTGCATTCCTGAAACATTTCTCTATTACTGATGCTTCATACGATATATAGTGAATCTCAAAGAAGAGAAATGTGTCAATTCCCATAAGGGTGTGTGTGTGTGTATATATATATATATATTTTAAGATATATATATATATATATCTATATCTATATCTATATCTATATATATATACATATATATATATATTTATCTTAAAAAGCTTGTTTTAAAACAAACATTTTTATTTGATTAAAAATACTTGGCATTTTCAAATAACATTAAAGGACATAGTGTTAACATTATTTAATGTTATTTAATATAAGCATAAGATATATTTTTAAAAGTTTTTAGAACTGCAAAGTTTTACTTTACCAAATAAGATTAACAAAGATTGAGAAAAGCTGGCCTAGTAAATGTATTTTTACTTGGAAGTCATAATTAATTATAGTTTTTAAATGAATATTTAAAGAATTTCCAAATATAATTCACAATGATTCCAATACTTTATGACAAAAATGATTTTGACTAACTAGCTAAAATAATGATATTTTTTCTATTATATATAAAATAATTGAAAACAGCATTTTATGAAAAAAAAAAAAAAAAAGATGGGGGGATTGTGCTAGAAGATTAAACCAAACCTTGACTAGATCCCATGGAGTAGAGCTGAAAAATACAAAAGACCTTCTGAAACAATTGGGGAAAATCTGAACTCGAATCAGGTATTTCATTAGGTTAAAAATGGTATGTGCTACGTAAGTATGTCCTAAGGATGAAGTGTGATGATATCTGCAACTCACTTTTAAATGGTTCACATTTAGATAAAATTGTGCTAGAAATTATCCATACCCATAAACTGATGATAATTTTATTAGACTTTAAATCAGAGGTCAGTAAAGTATGGCCTGTGATCATATACTGCCTGCTGCCTATTTTCTTCTTTTTAGGCCGTGAGCTGGATGGGTTTTTTATTCACTTACTGATTGAAAAAAAAAAAAAAAAAAAAAATCAAAAGAATATTTCATGTCCTATGAAGAAATGAGCAAATATACCAAAATGTTAATTATTGGTGCATACAATGACTGTATTACTTTGCCAACCTTCCTATGGGTTTCAAATTTTTAAAAATAAAATTTTGAGAAAAAGACTGTATGAAAGCTTATTTTCTAATATAAATTGAATAGTGAATTGGAAGAATATGAAAAGTATTAAGAGTTATAATCCTAATAATGTATTCAATGAGTATTAGTCAACAATTGTTCTTTTCTAATGAAATAAAGCTGTTTCCATCATAGAAGAAGCCCTCGATACTAACCAATAAGTAATTCTTCTAAATTCCAGACAGTACACCTAGGAATTTCTTAATTAAATAATGAGTGAAAAATGTAGCCATTTACCAGATGATTATGACATCCTGATTTATCTTAAGAAAAATTTACTAAGTCTTATTTTCCTTTTCATTTGCATCCACATTTATTACTTATATAATCACACAATTTATTTGTACAAGCATTGTCACTGTTGTTCCTTTCCTCTACCAATCAATTTTTTTAAAAAATTACTTGTGTAAGAAAGGAAGATAGCTGAGTGTATTTAGATTATTTGCAGATTTCATGTATCAAATATAGCTTTTATGAATAATCAAGACCTTAGTTGGTAAACTTCATACAAATCTCTATGTAACACTCAGTATGTTTGGCTATAAAGGATCAAGTATATCTTATATTCTCTCTTTGATTAAGCTAAGAGGGAGAATCTTAGTAGTCAGATTTTTAAAAAAATGCTTTACCAAGTTTGGCCCGTAAAATTTTCATGGCCAATAAAATTTTCAAGAGCTAAAATTTGCTTAACCTTGTGTGTTTAATAATCCCTTGAATAAATAATCAGGAAATCACTGAATTTTTTTTTTTCTTCACCAAAGTTATGAGACGTTGGAGGCTTATTTCTTTTCAATTTTCCCAGCTACCTTTGCATTTAGACTCTCACACTTAGATTATCTTGTTGCAGTCTCTCAGGTTTTTCCCTTGTCCATCTGTCCTACTTAATGGCATTATCTCACTTTTCTTTTAAAATCTACAGTAGTTCAAATCCCAACACACTTGTCTGACAACCAGATCTTTTTATGAAATGTAAATGCTATTCTCATTTTTTATTACAATCTATATAGTTCTACACTTCAGCTAAGAACAATTATTTGCTATTGAAAATAACTGTCTTATACCCAGTTTGCATATAATCTTATCCACTGAGAATGTTTTTCCTGTTCATAACAGCACCAATGTCTCTTCCTTCCTTCAAAATTTATATACCTGACTACCTGTTTATTATCTTTGACATTTAATAACAAAGCTAGTATGCATTTCACTAACCTGCAAATATTTCAATGATATATATAAATGCACACTGCACTTTGTTTCTAACTATTACAAGTTTTATTTTTTTTTGTATAATCTGTGTCCCCATCTGGCTACTCATTTTCTTTAGGATAGCTTCTCTATTTCTTTTGTATTATTAACACAATGGGAGTGGTAATGAAAAAACTAATCAAGGACTTCTCTAACCATACCACATACCACAGGGATGTGATGACTAAATAGGAAAACAAGTAAAACCCCTTGGTGCAGGAAGAACACAATAAATGTTAGTTTCCTTTCTGCTTCTAGTTTCTACAATGAGAATGTAATAGATTCTGTACATTTAAATGACTATAAATAAGATTTCCAAGCAAACCTTTTTTTCAACTTCTAAAGGAAGTCTCACATCTCTTCTTAGGAAAAGCTGTGGTGTTTCTCTTTGGGGATCCAAATTAGTCAATTCACTAAGTATTTCCGGCCAGTCACGAACATGTTGTAAGGGTTTATGATAAGGCTTGAGCTGAAGGCCTGAAAAACATCCTTCCTTTTATAAATGATAATGTAAAACTAAATCAATTATATCAATGCACAGAAACCTTGTATTAAAATCTCTGAACTTAAGAACTAAATACAGATAAATTAAAGGTCTGAATTTAAACAAAAATTGACCTTAATCATTACTACTATCCAATGTGAGGTTAAGTGCTTTTAAGAATATAAGAATCATAAAAATAATTTTTAAATAAAAATTATCAAGCATATATAAAATCCTTAATTCCACTGTAGCCTAGTTAATTATAATTCAACCAGTAAAATTTGATGTTTTAAAAAAAGGGATTGAAAATAATAATAATGATATAAAAAATAAGAAATAAAATTAGCTATTAGTGGGTTTGGCTTGATTTTTTATTAGTTGATAGTTTTTGAAGCTAGTTTATGGGCACATGGGGGTTCATTGTACTAGTCTTTATTTCTATTTGAAATGGTTTTTTTTTTCTTTTTTTTTTAAAAAAATTTTATTGTGCTTTGGGTGCAAATTTACAAAGCAAATTTCTTTTACATTCAACAGTTCATGCACATTTGATTTCATGCTCTGATTACCATCCATAAAAATATTTTCCTCCCTTCTCTTCCCCTCCCTGTGACTACCCCATCCATAAGCCCCCCTTTTTTTGAATATTTTTTTAAAAACACATTTTATTGAAATATAATTTATGTACAGTGACAGTGAAATACACAAAACTAAGTGACATGGGTCAATGCATTTTTTTTTTTTGGTGTTCCCTCCTCTCCCTTCTCACCCTTGGTAACCAACTTGTTCTCTTCCATATATAAACCTTTCCTTGACTTTTTACAATAAGGAACTAATACAGTATTTGTCATTCTGTGATTGACTTCCTTCACTCAGCATAATGTCCTCCAAGTTCACCCATGTTATGTGGTGTTTTGAAGATTCTACATTATTCTTTAGTGTTGCATAGTATTCCATTGTGTCTATGTACCACAGTTTGGTTATCCATTCTTCTGTTGATGGGCACGTAGGTTGTTTCCATCATTTTGCTATTGTAAATAAACAGTGCTGTGATAAACATGGGTGTGCATATATCTGTTCTTGTCCTGGCTCTCACTTCTTTAGGATATATACCTAGCAATGAGATTGCTGGGTCAAATGGTATTTCTAATTCCAGCTTTTTAAGGAATTACCATACTGCTTTCCACAGTAGTTATATCATTTTACAGTTGCACCAGCAGTGTATGAAAGTCCCAATCTTTCCATAACCTCGCCAGCATTTGTTATTTTCTGTCTTGTTGAACTTTGCCATTAGTGCTGGGGTGAGATGGTATTTCATTGTTGTTTTGAATTGCATCTCTCTGATAGCTAATGATTGTGAGCATTTTTTCATGTATTTGCTAGTCACTTGAATATTCTCTTTGGCGAAGTATTTATTCATGTCTTCTGCCCATTTATTAACTGATTGTTAATCTTTTAGTTGTTGAGGTGCTGGAGTTTTCTAATAAATTTTAGAGGTAAGTCACTGATACGTCACTGCCAAATATTTTTTTCCAAATCTGTAGGTTCTCTTTTCACTTTTTTTTTTGGCAGTGTAATTATCAACAAGTATGAATTTGTTGCTGTCATTTTTTTATATGCTTTTTCATGGTGTTACTGATTTCTCAGTTCCGCATAATTTTCTGTGCTGAGCTTAATTTGTTTGTGAATCATATTATCACTTACTTTGTTGCTCTTGTTTGAGTTTTTGCTAAGTATTTAGCTGGTCCTCTTTATTCTGATGTGAAGGTTTATCATTTTTCTTTGAGGTTATCCTTTGATTTATAATTTTCATTTCAAATTTAGAACAGTCCATTCTATCTTGTCGTGACCTCCCGACCATTCAGAAGTTCTGTAACTACACAATTTTTTCCCTCTTTTTGGTTTGTAGTTTCCTCATTTGTCAATTGTTGTCTCTGGTTCCCTGTTTATAATCCTTGTAAGCTTATTTACTTTGGATCCTTCCATAGCTGTGTTGGTTTCTGGGTTATGTCACAATGTGTGTTAATGGTCAGTTGTTTGCTGTTGTTGGTTCTCTGTCTAAAGGACTCTTTTGAGCATCTCTTGTAAGGCTGTTCTGGTTTTAACAAATTCCCTTAATTTATGCTTATCTGGAAATATCCTAATTTCACCATCATATTGGAGGGACAATTTTGCTGGGTATATAATTCTTGGTTGGAAATTTTTTCTTTCAGGGTTTTATATACACCATCCTATTGTCTTCTCACCTGAATGGTTTCTGCTGAGAAATCTGAGCTTAGTCTTACTGGTCGCCCCTTGCAGGTAATTTTTTGTTTTGCCCATGCTGCTTTCAGGATTCTTTGTCTTTGGTTTTGGTCTTGGTGATTTTCTTTGGGGTCTCTCCTATGTGGGGTTTGTTGGACTTCTTGAATGGACATATTCTCACTTTCACCATACCAGGAAAATTCTCTTCAAAAATCTTTGACAATTTTCTCTACGGTTTTACTTGTCTCTTCCTGTTCTGGAATTCCAATTACATACAAGTTATTCCTTTTAATGGTATTCACATGATCCTTAGGGTTTCTTTATTTTGTTCTGATCTTTTTTTCTGACTGATTCCTTTCTAAAGAAGTATTGAGGTATATTTCCTCAATCTCACTAATTCTGTCTTCCATTGATTCAATTCTCCTGTGCTCTTTCAATGTGTTATCTATTTCTGAAAATTTAGTATTAATCTTCTGGATTTGTCTGTACATTTTGTATCATTTCTAATTTTTCATTTATTTTGTCATTTTGTTCTTATTTGTAGTGTCTTTTGAAATTGTTCTAGGATCTTCTCTGTGTTTTCCTCAATTTTGACAGTGTTTTCCTTGATCTGTCTCTCAATCTGTTGAAGGTACCTAATATAATTCTTTTGAATTCCTTATCAGTGAGTTCCAATGCTGCTTTTTCCTCAGGGATGTGTTCTGGGTTTGTATCCTGATCCCTTGTTTCTTTTGCTTTATCTTGCTTCTTTGTGTGGACTGTGATGCTCTGTTGTCGCTGAGACCTGTGTCATTTTTGTGTTTATATTTAATTGGTAATTTGTATGCTGGAATGACTTGCCCACCATTTTTATTTTGTTTGGATGTTATCTACATAAGTAGGGTACTATGCTCCTCTGTTTGCTAGTTGGAAGTACTTATACACTCACCACCTGTCTCCCTTCCCATTGTCAGCCTCCTGCATGTCCCTGCCATCCTTGGCAAATGGAGCCTATTCTTTTTTTTTAGGTGAAAGCCTTATGGCTGACATGTTTTATTTCCTCCTGTAAAATGATCAGTGCAGTAAGACAGCTGAACATTACAACTGTTTTGTACATCTCTGCTCCAAACTGCCACAAACACAGGGCTTTCTGATGTATGCCCACCTAAGCTTGGACGGAGTTTTCCAAGACTTGGGGTGACTGTGGCTTTATGTTGGCCAGAGCAGCACTTTGTCCCATAACTGAGTCCTCTGGTCTGTGGTCCCTGTGGGACCCTGAGAATTGTAGCAGATGTGCCCTGGCATCTAGGTCTGTGCGACAATCAGGTCTCTGGTGACCTGGAAAGCAGCAATGAGGGAGCTCAGCTGAATCTTCTCACTGGTGCCAAGAAAAAGTCTGTACTCAATGTCTGCCATTTTGGTCAATAAATGTATCCGAACTGAAGATGGAAAGTCAACTCTGTGTACAAACAAGTGTATCTCCATCAGGATACTGTGTAACGCCAACCCCTTCAGTGTTTTCAACTCCATAATATTCCTGTAGGCTGTGGTATAGTCTTGATTCAGCATCCAGTCCAGGATGTTGGCGATGTCGGACTTAAGCGGGTACCCCGTGCCAAGTGTAGACAGTCTCCTCTGTCACCTTCCTGAAGGCCATATTGGTGCTCTGCAAAATGTTCAGAGCCCTTCTCATACCTCCACTGGAAAGAGTGAAAAGGGCTTTTATCCCATCTTCACTTATGTCAATGTTCTCCTCTTCAACAGCATGTTCCAAGTGGGGGACCATCAGTTCAGGAGTCAGGGGACCGAATTGGAACCTTGTACACCATGACTGCAAGGCAGGGATGATCTTCAACAGACAGTTACAGATGAGGCAAAATCTGGTATCTTCAGTAAATTTCTCAATCACTCTCCTCAGGGCATTCTGGGCGTCCTGAGTCATGGCATCAGCTTCATCCAAGATCACTAATTTAAAGCCTTTCTTAAATATTGTCCTGTGCTAGCAAAGCTCAGGATTGGCCCCTGAACGATATCTATTCCCCGGTCGTCTGAAGCATTCAGCTCCAAAACCATGGAGCCAAATTCTTTATCTTTGTAGAGCTATTTAGCACAGGCTAGGAGGGTGGATGTCTTTCCTGTCCTGGGAGGACCACAGAGAAGCAGGTGTGGCAGTCGGTCTTCACTGATAAAATTTTTGAATGGTACTCAAAATGTCCCGATGAGAAATGAGATCATTTAGCGTTTGTGGCCGGTACTTTTCAACCCAGGGCAGGTTCCTGCTCTTGGCCGCCACAGGCTGTTGCTGTTGACTGCTGAGGGCTCCATGGTGGGGAGACAGTTGACCGGGTCCACTGGGATCAGCCCGTGAAGCCTATTCTTAGGTCCCTGGAATCTTAATGAGAAAGCTGTCATTGTAAGTATCCAAAATGGCCACCACTTGTAAATAATCAAAAGCTGTACCCTTCAGACAGCCGGAAGTCCACAGCTCAGATTGTCTCCCTCCTTGCTGTTTCCCTTCTGAGTCATAGACCACCAGTACAGTCATCCCTGCAGTCCTTGGCAACCAGGGCTGATCTTCAGGTCAATTCTCAGGACCCAACACCACTTGGAAATATTCAGGCTGTTGGTGCCATCAGAGTAGCTGACAGTCTGCAGCTCTGTCTGTCTCAGTACTCACTGTTTTCATTCAGGTTTTTCCACTAGTTGGTGCCTAATCCACTTCTGTATAGTTCCTTTCAAAGCTCAGGGCTCTAGGATTATCTTCTGTATCTCTGTCAATTGCTTTGTTTTCTTTGTTGAAGAGGGCTTGCGTAGCTTGTCTGCCTATTCCACCATCTTACCAGAAGTCTCTGTTTGAAATGTTCTATAATACATTTTTGAATTATAAAAAATACAATTAAACCACCAAGATAACCAATCGCAACAACCTCAATTAAATCCTTAAATGTATTTGCAATATTTTGTCAAGAGAGAAATTTATATTAGGCAATATTAGGTATTATTATATTAATATAATATTAAGGCAATATTAGGTTGATTTTTAACAAGATTTGCTAGAAAACTAATATAAGGAAAAAGAACCTTTGTGTCATTTTGAAGTGAAGAGAGCACTTGGTATAAAAGTAAATTTATATTGATACAAAGAACAGCACATTTAATGGCATTCAAACCAAATGCCATTGCTGGAGGAGAAAAATTTTGGTTCTTACTACTTAAAAAATGCTTTAGGTACACTTTGTTACACAAAAACTTATTTATATGAATGTTGAATTTATATGAAATGAAGAACAAATGAGCCATGTTCATTGATTGAAGGTTCAGCAATATGGGATTCCTTAACTTATATGCTTATTCATCAAACTAAAGGAGAATAAACAATAATACAATAATAGCCATTGTGGCTCTGTTGTAGCATCAAGTAAACAGGTGCAATAGAAGGCTGGCCTTCTCATTGGTAACAGAAGAAAAGTTCAGCCTCCAGCAGTACAACATTCTACTAAAATGTATCCTCCAACAGTGCTTATATTATTATTATTCAAAAATCTCCCCTAATTTATAGAACAAACAACAACAAAAATAGTCAATCCTGCCAAAACCAAACCCATTACCATGGAGTCGCTTCTGACTCATAGCAAACCTAAAGGACAGCATATAACTGCTCCATAGGGTTTTCAAGGCTATAAATCTTTACAGAAGCAGACTGCCACATCTTTCTCCCATGAAGTGGCTGGTGGGTTCAAACTACTGACCTTTCTGCTAGCAGCTGAATACTTTTACCACTGTGCCAACAGGGCTCTAAACAATCATAATAACTACTATGAAAAAAAATGACTTCAAACATGAGTTACAAGTCACAAATCACTGTACATTTTCAAAAACACAGTAATAATAAAAAAATTTATTTAAAATCCGCTTTTGCTGATCAAGGAGCTCTGGTAGAGTAGTGCCTAAGGCACTTGACTGCTAACCATAAAGCTGGCGGTTCAAACCCATCAGCCACTCCTCAGAAGGAAGATTGGGCAATCTACTTCTGTAGTGATAGTGCCTTGGAAACCCAAGGAGGGGTCGCTATGAGTTGGATCGATTCAAAAGCAGTGAGTTGTTTTTTTTTTTAAACTGCTATTTAGGAGCCAAAAACATTTTCAAATAAAATATTCTCTGGAACTGGTTTGAATGTAGCAGCAACCTGGGGCCCAGTCTTAACCTGTTTCAGTAATTTGAAAACTAATAATTTATATAAAAGTAACTCTGAATTATTTAATTTTAAAAGCCAATAATAAATATACAGTATACTTAAGCTTACCACTCCATTCTGGAAAAGAAATAATGAGGTTTACACAGTAAAACCTATGAAAGCCAGACCTGTATAAGACGGAAACCTGCCAGAGAAGGAAAACAAGTATTTTCCACTAATGTGAGCAACAGAAAAGTGATAAGACATTTTTCATCCATGAAAGGTGTAAAACTTGGGACACCTGGAAAACTGAGGTCATCCCTTGATCATTGTTCTGGCAGGATTTACTGTACAATAGAAAAAAATCTTTCTTACTGAGATTTTCTGAACAGATCCAAATAGTGAAATATTGTTGTGTTTCTTGAGAAAGACGCATTCCTTCCATAATCTGCTGCACTGTTGTGTTATTCCCATGTTTCAGCTCAACGGAACGGTATGATCCATCCATTCTATATATTCGAACTTTTTCATACTAGGGCAAAGAATACGTTTTGCAATTCTATTAGCAATTATTTATCCCAATCCAACAAGATATTTCATTGTCACCTTCACATGCTTTATTATAGATTTCTAACATGGAGAGAGTATCAGAAAAATTACTTCAAGTGAGAATCTGCTAGTGATATTTAAAAAACATTTTATTTCCATTATTTGGATTTTCTAAGATGTGCTCCTCTGCATCTCCCAACATGAAATAACTTTGGAAAATTAAGGTTAAGTGGCCCTTTTCTTTTAAATATTGAATTTCAAATTCTTCTAAGAGGATATTTAGAGTCTTCAATGTACAATGTAAATCTTCATATGGGTTATATACATTTGTTCACTGAATCCTGTTAGACAAGTACCTCATAAGTCTAGAAATGTACCAGCAATAATTTATACTAAGAGGTATCTGTGATGGGAGATTTTGCAGGTAAAGTTATGGAACAATAAGAAATTTGGGGTTAGTTTCTTTGCTCCAAGTTGAGAGAATCCTAGAATAATGGACTGTTGTAATAGGAAGCAACCATTGCATAGGAAAATTAGTAATAGACATATTTCTTTGATTTTAAGATTTTTCTTATCTACAAAACCAAATAATAACTAATCCAAACTGCAAAAGCTTGCCAGAAGCTGCTCTATAGCAACATAAATTTTATTTTAGCCTTAGAAAAAGACAGTTATCAAACCATTTCCTCCTTATTTACATCTCAAAAAGACCTCAGAGCTGCAGGTAGGTGGAAGACCAAAATTAAAGAGCTCTGGTGGTGTATGGCCTGAGGCATTTCAATGCTAACCAAAAGGGTTCAAACCCACCAGCTGCTCCATGGAAGGAAGAGGGGGCAATCTACTTCTGTAAAGGTTTACCACCTCAGAAACCCAATGGGGGTCACTATGGGTCAGAATCAACTCAATGGCACTAAGTTTTTTTTTTTGGGGGGGGTAGAATAGAATTAACTGTCATCAGTTGATCTCAGTAAAGGGGGAATTTTAAGTTTCAATCAATCATGTTAAGATTAGCCAGTGGATGATTTTCTATATTTCTCCTTCCTCTTCTCTTTATAAAGAGCTTTAGTAGCATAGTGGTTAAGGCTGCTAACCAAAAGGTCAGTGGTTAGAACTTACCAGGTGCTCCACAGAAGGATGGGGCAGTCTGCTTCCACAAAGATTTACATCCTTGGAAACCCAATGGGGGTTGCTACAAGTCGGAATTGACTCCACGGCAGTGAGTGTTTTGGTTTTCTTCTCTTTATAAAGCCCCATTATACCTAGCTTCTTTGAACCATTTGCTTTTTCTGTAATCAAAATGGCCTCCCTATATGCATATAGAATAACTGCTCAAAATAAGCCTTATGTTCAAATTTCAAAGACTTTTATTTTTAACAAAACTGATGTTCCCAGGCCAGTTCATTTTGGATAAATGTATTGCATTCTTTATATCTCATCTATTCAGTATATAAAAAATTATGTCAAGAATAAATATATGCTATGACCATACACTTAGAAAGTATATTGGAATGCCTGTTTTTGTTCCACTTATCTGTTTCTTTGGTTTCCATTTTGTGTTCATGATATGTTCTGACAAAATGTGTATGAATGTGTATTGTGTGTGTGTGTGTGTATAATATTCCTTAAAGGCAGAGATTATATATTCATTTTATTTCATTTTCACCATTTCATAGTGCTAAATCTATAGAAATACTCAACAAATTCTTAACTGGCTAGTTGGTAATATTTTGAAAGGCTCAGCTATATTGGTTATATCTGTTAGTATAAAAATTTTATTATAGACTTCTCCTAGAAAAATCATTTTCTCTAGTTGGCAGGTTTTCAAATTTTTTAATTGATAATTTTAATACCATTATAATTTTTAGGCATATTTGAGATTCTTCTCATTGTCGATTATTCTTCTCTACTTTAATGTCACAGACAATTATAAATTTCACTCTTTTTAATACAATACCCTTTCAAAAGCTATGTATATTTTAGCATTCGACTTATGAGTTTCCTTTGGATGAATTAGGGGGAAAAGCCAGGTTGAATTAGTAGAGTAAAAGAGCTAGGAAATCACCTGGTTCAACCCTTTCACTTTCTTTAGGAAGACAATGAATAACTTGTTGAAACTAAATTAATGCATTTTTTAAATGATGCACAATGCTATTATTTACAAATATAAAATATGGCTTAGAAGGCCTTAAGTAGAGGGATATACCTCATAGAATATAATAATTTGTAATCAGCACATGAATTATAGAGATTATACTATAATTAGATTGCCTTTAAGTGCTTTAAGATTTTATTTTGTTACAGTGTTAGGGGATGATATACATAACATCATGACGTCCAACAATGAGCTTTTGTAAAAGCTATTAAGAATCCATCCATCGATCTATCCTTCCACTCTTAGCACAGATTCTCAAACCATCAATATAAATACTGCTAGACTCTAAATATTTATGAAGAGAATTCTTACTGGTTTATTCATGGCTTCCTTCAACAATTTTGCAGTTTCTTCCCAGTTATTTTGTTTGTTTTCTTCACAAATATTTAATGGGGATCTTCCTTGTTGGTCTGTTATATGCTACAAATGTGTGTATGGGAGTGGCGGAGAGAAAGAGAGAAAGGCATTTCAAACTTGGTATTGCACGGAAAAACGTCATTTATTTAATCAGTTTCATAAAAAATAAACTCATCAAGTACTAAGTAAGTATTAACCATACTTGGTACATACTATGAAGGTTGGGCAATCCTACTTCCGTAGTGATACCCAAGGAGGGGTCGCTATGAGTCGGGGCCGACTCGACGGCACATAACAACAACAACAACAACAATGCTTAAATATAAATTTCTAAGATATCAAAGCACTAATCAATGTGATAACTTTTTTTAAAATAGTTCTAATTAGAGACACAACAAAAATTTTCTTAATGTTATGACTTTTCTCTTCATAAAATACTTACTACTATACATTCTAGAAATTCAGTAGAAAATCCTTTTTCAAGTGATTTTTGAAGGAAATACAATATAATTGGTTAAATTTTATATACAAAAGCAATGCTTATGCATAAATGTTAGTTATTTCATATAGTAAATGAAATTTATTTTTATCTTTCAATTGACCTCTCAAGTCTACAATTGAACGTTTTAGTATCATTACTTGCTATTTACTACCTGCATGTTAAAAAAAAAAAACATGGAAAGTAACTTACTCTGTCAACTTCTGGATGGTTGAGAAGAATCTGTACTATTTCAGCATGTCCTCCTCCAGCAGCAAAATGAAGAGGAGAACTGAGCTGTCCATTTAAAAGGTTTGGATTGCACTTCCCTTTCTCTAACAATATGCGAGTGGCCTCAACTTTTCCATACCTATAAAAAAATAAAACTTGCCTAAAAAATCTTACGTGTTTTAAAAATCCAAATTTTAGGTGAAATTCCAAATATTGCTAAGACTTTTTTCTAGCACAGAGGGGAAGGTATTAAGCCACTGACATAACGTTTTCAGAGCCTTGGGATTTCTTCTGAATAATTCTGGTGCAGATCAACTATTTCTATTTCTGATCAACTGAGAGAAAATATAACCTCAAATATAAGCTGTGCAGATAATAGAGAAAAAATACTCTAACTTCCTTATTTATAATTTGTATACTACACAACATAAGTATATATAAATACAAATTATGTATAAGAAAGATACAGTTTTTAATCAAAAATAGGTCATATCAAAGTAACTTGGTAAACAAATTATTAAGAATGTTTTAAGCTTGACTGATTTACAAAATAATCACAAAGATAAAAGGCTGCTGTATTAGGCAATATGGAAGACACAAAGATATCTAAGTATATATAGTCTCTGCTTTGATAAAGACTTACAATCTAGTCAGAGGGGCAAAACATGAAAACGTGATTTCTTAAATGCTATAAAATTTAATGGTTTAGAATAACAATCAAAAAGATAAGGTATGACATAATTGCCATATCAAAATAGTATATAATTAATGATTAAAAAAAAGTCAGGAGAGGTATCAAGATGGTCCTAAAAAGGTGTTTTGATCGAAGAACCTGAATTGGATTTTAAATAGGAAGGGAGTGAAGAGAGGTAAAATATTGTAGGTAAGGGAAAAAGAAGTAAGCAAAAGCAAAACCTGAAGAGTACAAAGTAAATGGCAGACATAGTGCAACCATTTGGTTAAAGCCAAAGACATGTAAGGTAGCAAGCTATCTGAAGCAATGCTATAAAAGTAATTCATTGTTTGGAAGTGGGTATGCAGGGAACAAAGGGAAACTGGGTTTTAGATATGCTGTATTTTAGAGGAAAAGAGGACGTATTTAGAACCAATCTGATTTGCCCTGAACCTTCCTTTCTTTCACATCCCCTGTTGTTTTTAATGTCTTAACCTTGCCATTTACATCCTGTCCCTTATTATGTGATCTTTTTGCTCATGTTCTTGGCTACTCTTGGTATGAAGTTTCTCTAACCTCATTTTTTCAGGTTAAATTCTATTTTTTCTCTGAAATAATTGAAAATCTACCTCTTCTACATATCTAGTATATTTCAACAATTTTATTTTTACTTATTTTATGGGACTGATCTCATTTTACCTAATATCACTGTTGTTTTTATCTATCTATCTATATACATATATATATATACACACACATACACACACACACACATATATTTTTTTTTTTCTCTACCAACCTGGAAATTCCTTGAGGATAGTGACAGTATCTTTACATTCTCCAAAATACTTTATGCACACAAAAAAACTAAATTGTTCAGGAGATAAGGGAAAATGCAGCACTAAATACTCTGGAGGAAGCTTGAGAATACCACTCATCTAACTGAAAATAATTACTGTAAAGCCTGGGACAATGAATGAAATCTTTATGAGAAAGAATTTAGAGAAAGATGAATCATCTTAGAACAATTAAATGCATCTTGAAAAACACCCTTTTAGGACAAGAAAAGACAGGGAGCAATTCAAGAAATCAGAATTTATATTATTATAATATCAGTAAGCTCTGGTGGCATAGTGCCTAAGGCATCTGACAGCTAACCAGAAGGCTGGTGGTTCAAACCCACCAACCACTCCTCAGAAGGAAGGCTGGGCAATCTATTTCCATAGAGATAGCACCTCAGAAACCCAAGGAGGGATCGCTATGAGTCAAATTGACTCAATGGCAGTGTTTTTTTATTATAATATATGTAATAAAAAATATATAATAATTAATAAAAACATACATTTTGTATGATGCTTTGAAGTTTTCAAGGCACTCCCTTATATAATTATTTAATATAATCTGCATATCAACTTTATGAGGTAGGTAGATGTTTTTATAACCAAAAACCCACTGCTATTGAGTTGAATCCGACTTATAGTGAACCCCATAGGTTTCCAAGGCTGGAAATCTTCATGGAAGCAGATTGCCTCACCTTTTTTCCATGGAGTGGCTGCTGGGTTTGAACCTATGACCTTCTGGTTAGCAGCCAGTGCCTTAACCACAGCACCACCAGAACTCTTTTTTCACTGTACAGATGAGAAAAATGAAACTTGAAGCAGTTAGGTAACCTGACAAGGTCATACATATGGTTACTACTAGAGTTAAATCCACTGTGTCCTCATAAGAATATGAGAATGAAGGGGTAAACAACATCTCAGTATTATCATGAAAATATCTTTGACCTGGGGCATCCCCTGGTTTTTAAATTTTTTAAATTTCATTTATTTTGTTTTGTTGATAATACACATAGCAAAACATATACCAATTCAAAAGTTTCTACATGTACAATTTAGTGACATTGGTTACATCCTTCCAGTTGTATAACCATTCTCACTCTCCATTTCTGAGTCGTTCCTACCTCATTAACATAAATATACTGCCCTCTAAGTTTCCTATCTAATCTTTTGAGTTGCTGTTGTTAATCTGCTAGATAGTTCTTAGAAGAGCATAAAGCTCAAGGAAGAGTTTTTCACTAGTTACGCTAAACAGGTATTCAGTTCTAAGATGACTTCAGAGGATATTTTTGGCTTAAGGCTTAAAGATGATTTCAACGCAATACTTTCAGGGGTTTATCCACCTCCATGGCTTTAGAAAGGAGCTCTGGTAGCGTAGTGCCTAAGGCACTTGACTGCTAACCAGAAGGCTGGCGCTTCAAACCTACCAGCCACTCCTCAGAAGGAAGATGGGGCAATCTACTTCTGTAGTGATATCGCCTCGGAAACCCAAGGACGGCTGTCTATGAGTTGCGAATTGACTCCACAGCAGTGGAAAAAAAAAAAAGTAGATAAGGAAGCTGACCTCTAAGAGATATTAAGTAACCTCGCCAAAGGCTGTACTTGTAGGAACTAACAGGTGGAACTGAGATCTACATATATTTCAAGCCCATTAAATACTTCAGTTTTCATGTAGTAAGTAGTTGAAAATATCACCATTCTTTTATTAAAGAAAATGACTCCCTGCCCCCCCCACACACGAGACAACGATTTAAACAAATATAAACATATAAATTTGAGATTCTTAAGCTAAAAATCCATTGCCTCCCAACTCCTCAGTGTACTTTCTCATGGTTTGAACTCTATTGTCTTCCTCTTTTTGTTTAGTCCCAGGTAAAGCATGTGATTTTGTTTTTTTCAGCACTGTTGCTGCTACCAGTATTTTACTGGTAACATGAAGAAACAATTATTAGAGTTCAGTTAAAGAAAATTTAGGGTAGGGCCTTCTAAATCTGAATATTAAAAATTATAATGGGAAACAAGACCAGTTCTAGGGAAAAAAAGAGCAAATTTTCAAGGAGGCAGGGAAAAAAAAAAAAAACAGGTGGGGGGACAAAAGATGTACAGCAAAGGGAACGATATTTAGTTACTGATCGCTAATACTAGAATTAAAGAAAGCAAAGTAATTTTGAGCTGGAAAGCACCCTAAAATTGTCAAATTGATAAATTTTATAGGCAAACAAACTGAGATGCTGAGAGGTAAAACGAAGTACCTTGCTCACTGTCACACACTAAGACACCAGGTACATTTAACAGGCCGTAAATAATATAGGCTCTTCGTATGTTAGCCAAGAAGTTTCAATTTAAAAAATTTATCAAAAGCAATGTTCCCATAAGAAATAATGGTAAAAAAAAAACTTATGTCTTTTTTAATGTATGGGCTACATAAAGCAAATAGTTAACTACCACTGTGAACACTGAACTGAGCACGGCTGAGGAGAAGAGTTGTTATTACTGTGTGAGATGAATAGGAGATCAAGAGTGACACTGGGGCAACTAGTGGAGCGAACCCCAATCCTGCCCCAACTCTCACATTTAACAATAAATGGAAGGCTGTGGTTCCAATGAAGACTTCTGGGGGCTTCTTCATACCACAGTTTCCCAAAGAACTAAAAGGACACTTCTCTTACATGACACAGTGTCAAATCACATTTACACATGTAAATTTTACAGTAAGGATAAACAAACATAACATAAACCTAAAACAAAATAACAGAAATTTCAAGGGTGAATAAGAGACTTGGCACTGTGCAATGATATTTACTAGTGATTATCTATCCTATATAGGGAGGTAGCTCAGTGGTTAAAGTGCTCAGCTGTTAACCAAAGGTCGAAGGTTCAAACCCACCAGGCACTCCACAGGATAAAGATGTGGCAGTCTGCTTCCATAAGGATTTACAATCTTGGAATCCTATGGAGCAATTCTACTCTGTTGTATAGGACCAAAATGAGTTGGAAAGTTGGAGTCAACTTGATGGCAGTGGTTTTTTGTTTTTCTTTTTTTTAAGCTATCCTACTGTATGATCTGGGAGCTCTAGTGGTATAGTGCCTAAGGCATGTGACTGCTAACCAGAAGGCTGGCAGTTCAAACCCACCAGCCACCCCTTGAAAGGAAGACTGGGCAACCTACTTTTGTAGAGACACCTTCTTGGAAACCCAAGGAGAGGTTACTATGAGTCGTAATTGACCCAATGGCAGTGATCTGGCATTTTTTTCTTTTTTTTCCCCACTGTATGATCTGGCAATGCCTAAGATCATTGAAGATGTTTTTCCCATGGGGCAAGCCTTGCAATTCTAAACAGTGGCACAGATACAGTAATCAAAGCTCTAAATAGCTACTTCATAAAGCTAACATGGTAGAGAAAAAATACCTGATATAAGAACAATTTTGAAAAGGAGCATTAACATTTATAATTTTTTTCTTTCTTTAAAAAAAAAAAAAAAGAATAAATAATCCACTTACCAGCATGCATAATGAATGGGTGCCCAGTGGTCACTATCTAATTGATTGACTGAAAATCTTTCATTGAGAAGACGGCTCAGTAATTCTGAATCCCCTTCACAGGCACTTCGATGGAGAGGAAAATCATCCACCCACTGTCGCTCTCTATTCATTAAAAACAAATTTAAAATTTTGTTAAAAAAAAAGTTAGTTAAATTCAAATTGTTTCAATACAAATATCATATATCCCTGAAAGCTAGTATCACTGAGTAGCTGAAAACTAGTGATTACTAGTATACTGCAAACTAGTAAGATAAATAATTTAAAAAAATATTTGAAGATACAAGTTTTAAAAAGGCAACATGGAGTAAAACCAAAACAGTACTTGTCTTCTGTGACACTGCTCATGCTTCTCTGCCACTTTTCTTGTTTGGGAATTTGAATTTTTGAGTAGTCTGGAGCTCCAAGACCAAAGTATGGGTTTATTACCACTTTATCTACCTAGAAAGGGAAAACAAAACAAAAACAAAAAACCCTTAAGAACTTTAGATATTTGACTTTTAAGCTTAAATGTGGGTGTCAACTTAATGTTTACAATTAGTAAAAGATATATTTATTTCAGAAAAGAAAAAATTAAATTTGATACAAGTATCTTTTGAGACCAGAGTCAAAAAATTCACTCACTCTTACCCGATTTGTATACTGAAGATCTGATCCAAACAAAGGGTTGTAAATACAGGTATCTGCTTTCTCTAGGGCTAACATTTTACCCTTTATTTCTAGTGCACTATAGCCCATATGTAGTGAGTTTTCTGTCTGACTTGATTCAGTAGCATATGCAGGGTTTATGACATTAGTTTTTATCCGCTCAAGAGGGGAAGGTCGAAATAAAGCTGGAATAAAGTGAGATTGTGCATGACGTTCATCTAACCACCTGCAAGGTAGGAAGAAATCACAGATGTATTTCCTCAAAAATGGAGATAAATAGAGTAGACTACTATGTTACACTTACATATATTCTAATATTACATTCAACTTATCATTTTAATTAGTATTGATTATTTATTATTAATAAAAGTTTTTTTAATGGACTCAGCAAATAATTTTTTAAAGTATGTATACCATTATAATAACAAAACTTCTTCCTAAAACTATTAAGTACTTTTTCGGTTGTTATTTGTTTTTACATTTTGGAGGGTAAAATACATATACAACATAAAATTTGGCATTTTAACCATTTTAAATATAGAATTCAGTGGCATTAATTGCTTTGTTATGTAACTATCACCAATATCCATTTTGAAACGTTTTTCAGCATCTTAAACAGAAACTCAATACTCTGAGTAATACTTCTCCATTTCTGCCACCCTGCCCCTGCCCTAGTAAGCACTAATAAACTTTGGGCTCTATACATTTGCCTATTCTAGAGATTTCATTTAAGTGGGATCATATAATATGTGTCTTTTTGTGTCTGACAATTTTACTCAGCATAATGTTTTCAAGGTTCATGGAAGTTGTAGCACTGATCAGAAGTTCATTTCTTTTTATGGCTGAATGATCCCTTTTATGTATATACCACATTTTGTTTATCCATTCATCTGTTGATGGACAGTTGGGTTGTTTACACCTTTTGGCTACTGTAAATAATGATGCAAGGAACATCAGTGTACAAGTTTAAGGACTTTTTAATAACCTTGAACCACTGAGATGTAGGTGAAATTAGCCCTATTGTTACAGAGAGACAAAGCCATGACAGGCTAAACGACTTCATTCAGGTAAGAGTACTTTAATACTAATTGTTTTTTTAAATTGTAATTTGGGTGAAAGTTTACAGAGCAGATTCACTTTCCATACAGCAGTTCACGTACACTTTGTCTCATGACATTGACTACAATTTACCACAATGCAACAGCTCCCTTCCCACTTCCTCTCGATAGTTACCTCTTCCCTGTGTCCATCCTTTCATGCACTCCTGCCCCCTGAGCTGTCTTCCTGTATATAAACAGCCCTTCTTTCTCCCATGATTGTTCTCTCCAAGGAGTGTTCTACCTCAGGTAAGTGTTCGACTCATATGCCTATCTTTTGTTTGGCTGGAAGTCACAGGTGTGGGTTCAATTCCAGACCTGAAGGACAGCTAGCAGCCATAGTCTCAGTGGTTCCACCAGGCTCCAGCAGACCAGTAAAACTGGTCCCTTTTTTCCTTTTTTTTCCCCCCAAATGATTTTGAGTTTTGTTTCACATTGTTCTCCCTCTCTATTCAGTATCTACTACATAGATCCCCCTCCGAGTGGTGGAGAGGTAGCCGGGCACCATCTAATTCTTCTGGTCTCATAGTCATATAGGCTGTGGATCGCATGGTGTAATACCAAGTTTTATACTATTAAAAATTAGTACTTCTAGTTTTATAAGCCCCCCCCCAAAAAAACCAAACCCACTGCCATCGAGTCAATTCCAAACCATAGCAAACCCCACTGAGTTTCTAAGACTGTAAATCTTTACAGAAGCAGATTGCCTTATCTTCCTCCCATGGTGCAGCTGCTGGGTTTGAACCACTGACCTTTTGCTTAGGAGCTAAATGCCTCACCCACTAGGCCACCAGAGCGCCATGGTTTTATGACAGGGGACTCATAATTTTTAAGCCAGGGCTCCTTTGTCATTCTTGAAGAATAAAATTAACATGTTGCACACAAATCAAGAAAATCCTGTCTTATGGGTTTTTCATTTTTATATTATACTTCAAAAACTTACCGTTTTCTTGATACATGTATTATTAACTTCATTATTTTCTTCTAAAAGTCTGTATCTATCATAGCTAATTTCTACTATGAACATGTATTTATTGAAAAATATTGTTAATGGCATTTCTTACTTATCCAAGGCTATTAACATCCTTGCTGTAAGTGTAGCAAAGTGAGTGCTGGATTCGCTACAGACTCGCATAATATCTTGTAAGCAGTAAAAAATTGGGCATCCTGGAGTATATGTATACTTAGTATTATCTGAAAAAGAAAAATGAATTATGCCATTATATAAAAGGTTTACAATGGCATGTTTTTCATTTGGAAGTATACAGTATGTTAAAAAAAACTAAAACTTGCTAAGTATAACATAAATTCTTCAACAAAGCTGTCTTATTAATAAGGTTTCCAACACCATTTGAAATAGTGAACTTTTTAACCTAAGCATAAATATATTTGTACTGTTAGAACTGGCTAATAAAATATGTATAGGTACTGTGTGTCAGCAGGCTGATAGGATGCCCATCCCACTGCCATCAAGTTGATTCTGACTCAAAGCAACCTTATAGAACAGAGTAGAACTGCCCCATATGGTTTCCAAAGATGTAAGTCTTTAAGGAAACAGACTGCCTCATCATTCTTCCACTGAGTGCCTGGTGAGTTCAAACTGCCAACCTCTTGGCTAGCTGTTGAATCCTTTAACCAATGAACAACGATTAATATCTCCAGTATTCTTTTACCATCTCACATGAGGCCTGTACTCCATAGTTCCAAAAGTGTTTCACATATAATACATCACTGAATTCTTCTAGTCCTATGAACCAAGTAGGGGCAGGTACCAGTATAGTCACTATTTTATAAATAACAGGCTGAGGTTTAATGGGGTAACTTGCCCAAGGTCACAAAATTAATGGAGAACAACAAGGTCTGCAATGAAATTTACTATTTTTTTTCTATCATTTCAGGATTTTCAAGGCTCAAATTAATTTTTTTTTTTTTTATTAGGATTTGGGTGAAGATTTACAGAGTAAATTCACTTTTCATACAGCAGTTCACATATACTTTGTCTCATGTCATTCAAATTAATTTTTAATACTAGATCTAAGTTCTTTAAATTTTACCAACATTGTGGGTCAGAGGATTTTAGAATTATCACTGACACCTTTTTGTCCCAAAATGCAAGGTAGATCCAGATCACAATTGGTTAATTTTCTAGAATATTTACATATCTACTTCTGTCTATAGCTTCTTTGAGAAAAAAAAAAAATTTTTTTTCTAACATGAACACTTTTAATTTTAATTATGGCTTTCCTTCTCCTTGCTTCTCTAGTCTCCTTTTTAAAAAAGAAAAACACTACTGTTCAGCATCCAAAAAAAATCAAACTCACTGCCACTGAGTTGATTCAACTCACAGCAACCCCTCCTTGGGTTTCTGAGGTGGTATCTCTATGGAAGTAGATTGCCCAGTCTTCCTTCTAAGGAGTGGCTGGTGGGTTGGAACCTCCAGTCTTCTATTTAGCAGTCAAATGCCTTAGGCACTATGCCACCAGAGCTCCCACTGTTCAGCACAGAAGCCTGTATTTTACTTTGAAATCAAAAGTTTTGTTTCCATATCAAATCAGCCCATCTTCTATCAATGTGAAAACCTGTACTTAACTATTTCATAGTAGTAACTGAATATAATTCCTAAGTTCCTCCATAGACTTTAATTTAGCATCTGAAGTTTATACATTCATAAGATAAATTTAGACTACCTTTGACAACTGATGGAACAATAAATAATGCTGCTTCTCTGCCCATCTTCTCTCCATCCAGAGGAAATGTTTTCATTAGTACCACTCGTTTTCCTAATCATTAGGAAAAAAAAAAGTCAGCAAAGTAAAAAAAATTAGGTTTTTAAATCTTACAAATAACATTCAGAATTAGAAAACAAGTATTTTTGTAAAAAGTCAAGGCAAGATTTATATATGGAAGGAAATTTTCTTTGTTCATTACCAGGGTGGGAGGGAAAAGGAGGGAACACTGCTAGATAGGTAGAGACAAGTATTGATTTGAGTGAAGGGAAGGGCAACGTACCAAATGTGAATGATCAACATGGTGGCATCGAGGAAGAGGAAGACATAGAGAGATGCATGGGAGGTATAGACAACAAAGACGAACCCTTCTGCACATACAGTACTGCGTTGTCAGTGATGCCAAACACTGATCCACGGGTGGACAGATGGATGGACAAGCTGTGTCTGTGCAGAGGGGAACGTGCCCATGACCATGTATAGGGTTGGCAGACAATGCTTCTACAAGTGTATTCATACATTCTGTAAGAATTCCCAGATATATAATGGAGCTGACAAGTGACAAGGTTGTAGTCACTTTTTGGCCACAGTCAGCTACCCAGAAGGAGTGAGTAGTTGGACCTGTGGGCTTGGGATAATGGTCACAGGGGACATCAAGCTCAACTGGCATAACATACTACACAAAAACATTGTTCCACATCCTACTTTGGCAAGTAGCAACTGAGATCTTAAAAGCTTGCAAGCAGCCATCTCCATGCAACAATGGGTTTCCTCTCATCCAGAGCAAAGAAGAATGAAGAAAACCCAAGACACATGGAAACAATTAGTCCATGGAACTGGTACACCAGGCCATCCTCAGCCTATACAACTACGAAACCAGAAGAACTAGATGGTGCCCAGTTACCACTGTCAACCACTTGGAGGAGGATCTATCTAGGAGATCCTGGATAGCATGGGAGTACAACATGGAACAAACCTCAAAATCATTTAAAAAAAAAAAGAGACCAGGTTTGCTGGTCTGATAGAGCCTGGTGGAACCCGAGACTATGGCCACTAGGTAGGTGCCCTTCAGGTCTGGAATTGAACCCACTCCTGTTGCTTCCAGCCAAACAAAAGATAGGCATGTGAGCTGAACAGTTACATTAGGTAGATACACTCCTTGGAGAGATCAATCATGGGAGAACAGAAGGCCTGTATGTGCACAGGAGACAGCTTAAAGGGCAGGAGTGCATGGGAGCGAAGGACACAAGGAAGAGGTAGCTATGGGGAAGAAGTGTGAGGAGAGCTGTTGCACTGTGGGAAATCAGTCAATGTCATGAGACAAATGTATGTGAACTGCTGTATGTAAGATGAATTTGCTCTGTAAACTTTCACCCAAATCATAATAAAATTAAAATATATATACATTTTAAAAGACCACATTAGGAGGCATGCAAATGTAACAACCCACCCAACTGCCACTGAGTTGATTCCAACTCATGCAACCCCCACTGGGTTTCCAAGGCTGTAATCTTTACAGAAGCAGATTGCCTCATCTTTCTTCTGTGGAGTGGCTGGTGGGTTCGAAATGCTGACCTTCTGATTAGCAGCCCAATGCCTTAATCATAGCACCACCAGAGCTCCTTAAACATACTAACAGTCAATTTTATTATCTGTACAAGTAACAACTGGTAATTCTGATAATGTATAATTCTACTTCTATGGACAATCAAGAAGCTACCTATGCATAGCAAGGAAAACTGTCCTGCCAAGGACTGAGAGAGTAGCTGAATAGCAAAGTGTATAAGGGCAGAAGGTCCCTGGGTGGCACAAACAGACTGCACATAACTACTGACATAAATGTTGGTTGTTAAAACCCATCCAGTAGTGCCATGGAAAAAAAGCCTGGTGATCTGTTTCATAGAGATTACAGCCAAGAAAACCCTATGGAGCAATTTTACTCTGTAACATATGGGACAACCGTGAGTCAGAATCAAACTGACAGCAATGGTTTCTTTGTTTTTGGTAATGCAGGGGCAAAAGACATAATGCTTTCTCACTCAGCTGGGATGTAGACAATAAGAATCTTAGTTGAGTCTGGGCTGACTAAGAAGGACGTATACATAAATTTCAAAACTTATGGTTTAGCAGCTCTCTTCCATTAACATTCAGCTTCTACCACCAACTGCAATTTGTATTAAAATCTGACTGGACTACATACTATTTTTCTGAATTGTAACATCATTCTTAGTCTGTTTTTCATGATTTGGCAACAAAGGGGCTATAAATATTAACCAACAAATCTTACACTCTAAAACCCCTCATCCTCTAGATACTTTTGCCATGATTTTTATCAACCCTTCAAATCTCCCTAAGGAGCACTGGTACAGTGGTAAAAGCATTGGGCTACTAACTAAAAGGCTGGCAGTTCGAACCTACCAACCGATCCACAGCAGAAAGATGAGGCAGTCTGCTTCTGTAAAGATTTATAGCCTTGGAAATTCTATATGGCAGTATTACCTTATCCTATAGGGTCACTGTGAGTTGGAATTCACTCGATGGCAGTGGGTTTTTTTAATTTTCCAATCTCTCTATCCCAAGAAATAGAATCTTCATCCTGACTCAGAAAGAAATGCCTACCTGACAGGTAGTATGCTTTCTGTGCACAGAAAGGTAACATAAGAGTTCACAAGTTTATTTATTCACAAAATACTAGAGTCATTATTTATGATTATTATGGCCCACAATTATTACTGTCCCCAAACAAGTATTTTATTAAAATGGACAGTTGTACAAAATACGTGCTAGATAAAGAATAACAATCTAAGTTTCAGAGGTACTATTTCTTTTGTTTGGCTTGAGGTTTTGTTCCCACTTAATCTTTTCTGCCTTGTTGCTCCCTGAAACCTGGTTCTGATCCACTGTTTAATTGCCTACTTTAAAAGTTTACTTACATGTGTAGAACTATGAGATCTGTTGTGGGAGAAAAAAAAACAACACACACTGACTAAAGGTTGGTAGATAAGAGTTCTAGTCCTAATTCCTCCATTAATGATAGTATGATCTTCTTGTTGTTGTTATGTGCCATCGAGTTGGACCTGACTCATAGCGACCCCTCCTTGGGTTTCTGAGGCAGTATCACTACGGAAGTAGATTGCCCCATCTTTCTTCTGAGCAGTGGCTGGTGGGTTTGAACCACCAGCCTTCTGGTTAGCAGTCAAGTGCCTTAGGCATTACGCTACCAGAGCTCCTAATATGATCTTAGCAGGTGACAATCTACATTTGCATTTAATCTGTATTTTACAGATGTGAAAATGACCACACACCAGCTCATAGGATCAAGTTAAGGATATCATGAATAAATATGAATGGTATTGCTTTGTAAACTATCTACTATTATTGTTGTTAATTGCCATCAATTCAGACTCATAGTGGCCCCATGTGTATAGAATAAAACTGCTGTATAGGGTTTTTAAGGCCATGACTTTTCAGAAGCAGACTGCCAGGCCTGTCTTCTGAAATGCTGGGTGGGTTTGAACCACCAGCCTTTTGGCCAGTAGTTGAGCACTTAATTGTTTACATAACCCAGTTGCTTAAACTACCTATAAAAACAAAAAAAAACCAAACTCAACCTGTTGTTGTTATATGTCGTTGAGTCGGCCCCAACTCATAGTGACCCCTCCTTGGGTTTCCGAGGCAGTATCACTACGGAAGTAGATTGCCCAGCCTTCCTTCCGAGGAGTGGCTGGTGCGTTCGAACCACCAGCCTTCTCGTTAGCAGTCAAATGCTTTAGGCCCTATGCTACAAGAGCTCCCAAACCCAACCTACTGCCTTCAGTTCAATTCTGACTTATAATGACCCTATAGGACAGAGTAGAACTGCCTCACAGGCCTGAATCTTTCTCCCCAGGAGCAGCTTGTGGGTTTGAATTGACACCTTTTTGGTTAACTGCCAAGTGCTTAACCACTACACTACCATGGCTCCTAAGCTATAATGCTGCACAAAAATGTAAGGCATGACTACTGCTACTATGAAGTCATTTGTGATTTTCATGTGATATTTATATAATGAATCATATTACTCTATAAAAATATTTCAAACATTTTAGAAAAACTGAATTGAATAGGATAATCAGGAAATAGCACAGGTAATGAATACAGTTATTTAGTTAAGCAAAACTTCTCCATTTACTTTTATTAAAAGCCGCTTAAAAATATATTAGCACATTTTACTGCCTAAGAACACAGGACATAACTATGTTAAGCACATTTCAGGATGCCTGTCCACTTATAACTCTACCTAAGGGAGGTTATTCAGCTTTCTGAGCCGGGAAACATTCTTGTTAACACTAACACCTCTCCTATTCCTGTTTTGGGTGAATGGACGAATGGTAGAGTCTGGCTGATTCAGGACAAATTACGACTTGTTGATCTCAGCTCAAATACATGATATAACTAATCAGACTTCTGTTTCAGAAATTTAGTCTCAGGGTAGGCCCTGATAACTCAACAATTTAGCAAAAGTGGAATAAGTCTGGATGGAATTTTATCAGAGAAGTTAAAAACAAAGGCACGTAAGACTAAGTTTATAGCATACAAAAAGGAGTCTTTGACATATCTGATCACCAACAAGGACAGTCTCTTTTTTTAAATTAAATCAGTTTCAAGATCATTTAATTAATAGTAACTCTGCTAATTAGGTAAAGGGGATTTTTTCTGTAGGACTCAGAATCTGTATCAAAGATCTGTAAGTTTATACAGGAACTTCTTTAATCCTGAGTTATAATGCTCAGAGCCCCAACCCACAGAAACCCTATAAAATCTCTACTAGAGCAGTTACCCAGTTCTTCAAGTAAAATACAGTGAATAGTATCTCCAAAGATTATGGGACTCAGGCTTATAGTTCAGCTATCTCCAGATAACATACTCAAACTAATTAATAAATCAAATCACAGGAATCAGCTTTATCTCTACAACAAAAACGCCTTCTTACTGCAACAGATAAATCAGACAACTAAATGATTATTAAAATGAATAGGAGGTGCAACTACTGGTCTCTCCCCATCCAAAGCAAAGAAGAGTGAAGAAAATCAAAGATGCAGGAAACAATTTGCCCAAAGGACTAACGGAGCATGTGAACCCCATCCTCCATTACTCTGAGACCAAAAGAAGTAGATGGTGCCTAGGTACCACTGCTGACTTCCAAAAGGGATCACAATAAGTGGTCCTGGCTTATCTCTAGAATTTATAGAAAACTCCAACACCTCAATAACAAAAAGACAAATAATCCAATTAAAAAAATGGGCAGAAGACATGAATAGACACTTCACCAA
>NW_006921650.1:6788831-6802709 GCF_000298275.1 Orycteropus afer afer | reverse complement strand
AATGACATGAGACAAAGTATATGTGAACTGCTGTATGGAAAGTGAATTTGCTCTGTAAATCTTCACCCAAATCACAATAATAAATAAATAAATAATAATAAAAAAAGTGGTCCTGGATAGAGTAGGGGAAATGTGGAACAAAACTCATAATCATAAAAAAGACCAGGCTTATTGATCTGATGAAGACTGGTTGAATGCCTGAGACTATGGCCCTTAGACAGCTTTCAAGCTAGGAAGTCAACTTAACCCCCATGATTCAACTGGCAACTAAACAATAGGCCTATAAGGTTAACAGTAGTATCAGGAGGTTTCACATTCATTAAAACAATCAAGGATAAGAGATTAAGAGGACAACATTTGCCCAGAGTTAAGAGCTAGGAAGCCCAGAGGAGATGGGTACAGGGAGGAAGTGAGAAGAATGCTGTGACAATGTGGGGACTGCAATAAATGTCGCAAAACAGAATATGTATGGATTGTTGAATGGAAAACCAATTTGTTCTGTAAACTTTTCCCGAAATCATATACCAAAAAAAAAAAAGGAACAGGAAAACACACACTGACGTTTTTTTAAAAAAACCCAAAAAAGTAGGCACAGAGAAGTACTATTTCAGTAACAACTGTTCTCAACAGTGGTTGAAATTAAAGTTGTTTGATTACAGTTAGCTTTATCTTTCTAATTATCATCCTTCAACCCTGGTCCCTGGGTGGTGCACATGGTTACGTATTCAACTACTTGTCAAAAGGTTGGCAAGGAACACATCCAGAGGTACCTGGAGGCCTGTCTGGAAATTTGCTTCCAAAAGGTCACAGCCTTGAAAACCCTATGAGCAGTTCTATTCTGCACACAGGTGGTCACCATAAGTTGGAATCAAGTCAATGGCAACTAACAACAACAAAACAATCTTGGAAATAGTTAATGTTTTCTGAAACTTCTGAATACTATCTGCTTCTTTTAAGGTTGACGTCTGAGAAAACTGATCTTTAATTTTAAATCTGTTTGTTAGGCTATATATTATCTAATATTTTAAATGGGGCTTCAATCTTTCAGGATTAATGCTTTTACATTTCAGTTTAGCTCTCTGGAAAGTGTCTTCTCATCATGAATTGCAAGAAAATTTCTGCTATCTGGTGTTAGCTTTCAGTACTCTCCCTTGATTTGTGAAATTTCAACTTTTACTTACTAATGGAGAGAGAAGTTTATAGTTTTTGCTGTCCTGGAAGAGAGAAATAAAAATAGTAGTTCAAAAATACTTAATTGGGAATTCTACTTCTAGCAAGAGTAATTTATATTTTTTTAGTTTCAGATCACCATTTGTTTTCCTCTCCTTTCCATTAAACAATTCATTAACACTGTGACTTCTTTAAGTGTTTCTCAAGTTTTTTTTTTTTTTTTAAATTATGCTCAAGATACTTCTTAAAGGTGCTTGGCTGAAACAGTAAATTTTTCTCAGTGTTTCCCAAGTTTTTTAAGTGGAAAGAAATACAAAGACGTTGATTTTAATAGCTTTTTTTTTCCCTTCAAAGTCCATCTCTACAAGTATTTAAAACAAACTGCTGAAAGAAAGAAAGAAAAGTCTCCTACCTCTGATACCCTGATTGGCAGGAGAAATTGGTTTGGTTGTTTCTACTACATAATCCAGTATGCCTTGTGTTATTTCACTGTTGCCTTGAAGTTTGGTTTCCAGCAAAACTTTCTTTCTCTTTTTTTTCTGTCCTTCAATGGGAACTTCATGCAACAAAATCTTAAATGAGAAAATAGTTAAGAAAAAGTTGATATCCTCTAGAATACTACTATAAACTAACAGTCTTTTTCCAGCTTTGCTGCATATTAGAATCATCTGGGAAGCTTTTAAAAACAATATCAATATCCAGACCCATCTCAGCTCAATCTGAAAAGGAAGCTCAGAAGAATGAATCCTGGTACTGAGAGTTTTAAAAGTTCCCCAGGTGATTCTAAAGTGCAACCAGGACTGAGAACCACTAGCCAAAGCACAACAGCAGCAGCAGCAGCAGCAGCCGCCTACTGAGAACCTCTGAAGTAACCTTTAATAGGTTTCTGATAACTAACCTTAAAAAAGCAATTAAATCAAAATGCTAGATGATTAGCTGGAGTCAGGTTAAATTAGAAATATTTCATGGTGTTTGGAACTGTTGCACAGAAGAGATAACAATTCTGTTATAAATATGTATTTTGCCTCAATTATACGTTTACTAGTATAAGTACATATTTCAAAACTACAGAGAAATAAGTGGTCAAAATTTAATTAAAATAAGATTATTTAAAAATGACTGTTGAATCAGTTATTTAAGATGACAACTAAGAATACTTTATAGATAGAAATTTTGAATGAGCTGTTTTTTTGGTGGGTGGTAGTGGTTTTATTTTAAGTTTTGAAAGCCATTTAATATATTGAACTAAAAGTTAAATCTATACATTTTAAAGAAAATTCAAATGAGTAACTCTGAACATCTAAAAACCTACCCGGGTCAACGAACAGCACAATAATTAAAAGACATGCAGCAAAAAGAATAAAAAAAGTGATAGGCAGAGATCCAAAATAATGAGCTCATCAGTTAAGAATTTATAGATATGTAAGACTTTATACATAAATGATAATGTGGCATTCAATAATACCAAATCAAATGCTATTAATTTTCTCTCACTTCATATGACTTAGCTCTGTATTCACGAGAATTGAGACTGGCGGTGTTCTTTGGACGAATAACGGCAACATAGGTCTCTTCTATGTTTTCTGGATTTCCCATTGCTTCATAAAATAAACAGAGAAGAATCCCTTGAAAGATTAAATTAAATAGCATAATTGGTGACAAGTTAAAAAATAGAATATTGCATCCTAACTTGACAACTTTATTTTCACATAACCATTCTAAGAACCAACTTAAAAAGTTCAAACATTGGATTTTTTGTTATCTCCAAAACCAAACCAAAACCAATACTGTTAAGTCTATTCCAATTCATAGCAAACCTATAGGACAGAGCAGAACTGCCCCATAAGGTTTCCTAGGCTACAGTCTTTACTAGAGCAGGTCACCAACCACTTCTTGGAAGGAGGATTGGGCAATCTACTTCCGTAGAGATACCGCCTTGGAAACCCAAGGAGGGGTCGCTGTGAGTCAAATCCTCTTGAGGGCAGCAAGTCTGGTTTGGTTTAAAGCAGGTCACCAGGTCTTTTCTCACACAGAGTGGCCTATGGGTTCAAACTCCCTGGTTACTAGCCAAGGGTTTAACTCACTGCATCACCATAGTGATAGAGAATAATACACACTTTTCCCCAAAAAATTACATAAAAGAAAATGTTATACTGACATATTTGTTAACAGTTTAGAAGTTGGAACTAGTTAGCTACTTTATATCCACTGACAATCACTCCAGAATCTTTGGAAAAGAGAACATTGACATAAGAAATTTGGATGCGCTATAGTTTAAAATAAACATCTTGTCTTCTGGAATAGAGTTCAAAGTGATAATGTAAGTAAAACAGGCTTCTATATAGCTATCATAAATACCCAGATAAATAAAGTCCCATATACTGTCTTCAAAATATTCTTCCTCAGGACTGAGAAATGTGAGATGAAGGAGACAGAAAGCAGACACCAGAACTCAAACTTTTGGAGTCTGAGACCACTTCAGGCAAGGGTTAAACAATCCTAAGAATCAATGTATAAAAAATAATTTCTCTTTATAATGATGTTAACAAAAAAACCTAAACTATGTTTATTATATTTGACAAAGAAAAGAAAAATTAGAAAGATTTCCATCCAAGATAGTTTAAAATGTTCTGATTTTTAAAAGGTTATACCTTCTACTACCTAGAAGTTACTTAAGTGAAACATCTTAATCTCTGTTGTTGTCGTTATGTGCCCTCGAGTTGGACTGACTCATAGTGACCCCTCCTTGGGTTGCCAAGGCAGTATCACTACAGAAGTAGATTGCCCAACCTTCCTTCTGAAGAGTGGCCGGTGGGTTTGAACCACCAGCTTTCTGGTTAGCAGTCAAGTGCCTTAGGCACTAAGCTACCGGGAGCTCCCTTTTAAACTCTAGTTTTTGGGAAAGCACCAAGCCATTACTTGCACTTTCATTACTTTACAGATTTCATTCCTTT
This sequence comes from Orycteropus afer afer, assembly GCF_000298275.1. Classification (NCBI taxonomy): domain Eukaryota; kingdom Metazoa; phylum Chordata; class Mammalia; order Tubulidentata; family Orycteropodidae; genus Orycteropus; species Orycteropus afer. Next base: position 6,798,585 of record NW_006921650.1, on the reverse strand, counting down.
TATTTACAAGCACTTTTTCATTTTCATAGGTTATAATCTCTTGGAAGCCAAAAATGAACAATTTTCTTTGGAGATGCCTATCACAGAGCCATAAACATTTGGTCAGTTGATAAAAGCTTTCCTTTTTTTTTTTTTTTGTCATTGAAACTTATACTACATTTTATTCTTAATTCCTCTTTGGAGAAAGAAAGTAAGTTAATTATTGAAACTTTTTCATATAGAAGAAATGTAGCCTGTAGCTAGGGATAGTCTGGTCTGACTGTCCATGATAAAAGCTTTCTGATGACATAATAGTCGTCTATTACCATTACCAATTCTCCAGGTAATCCAAATATTTCCCACCAATGTATTCAATACATGTATATATATACAACCCCACCATCCCGACTCATGTTAAGTTTTTGCTAGGTAATTTCCAACGAGTAATTGAATTTCAATTTCACTCTTGGAAAATAATTCACAGTCCAATAATTCTTTGTCTCATTAAGTGCTATTATTAATTTCTTTCCATGGCTAGAGTAAAATAAAGAAGCCCTGGTGGCACAGTGGTTAAGCACTCAGTTGCTAACCAAAAGGTTGGTGGTTCAAACCCACCAGCAGCTGTTCAGGGGAAAGATGTGGCAGTCTGCTTCCCTTGGACACCCTGTAGGGTAGTTCTACACTATCCTATAGTATATGGTTGCTCTGAGCTGGAATCGGCTGGCTGCAATGGTCTGGTTTTCTGGGTTTACACTAAAATTCATCTCTTTGGATTGAAAATCTTTCCTCTCTCTCTCTCACACACACAAAAGAAACCATAGCCAATTTCTAAAAGAATATCTAATATGGAGTTTGTTTTCAACAATGTTGAGATAAATGTTGTTTTTTAAAATCCATTAGGCATTAAAATGTTTTGTTCATATTGAATGAGTTCCTTACTGCTCCAATGGTCATGGAGACAGGAAAAAAAAAAAAGACCATTTTCAAGAAGTGATTGTAAATATTTTATGAATAATTTGTTCTGTTTTCTGAACTACAAATGATAGTATCACTTAAGAACCTTTGTTTCCCTTAATAATAATTAAAAAATGCCTTATGACTATGATTGGAAAATTTCTGTAAAAAAATCTTTAAATAATCCAGTATTGTTTTATATTTTAAATAAAGTTTAGCCTAATATTAAAAAAAAATCAAATTTTTGTACAAAAGTTTTATTTGAAACAGTAAGTGTTTTTTAACTGATTCAGGTCCAGAGAAATCACAGATATTTCAGTAGAGAGATTACAGTAAATAATGATGGATAATAATAAGGATGGAGAGACTTCATTTTGTGAAAAGTTTTGAACACATCTTATTTATTCTCACTCTGCACCTCATGGAATTTTTTCAGTTCAATTTTTTTCATAAACTCATTCTTAAAACCTACCTTATGCAACACGTAAAAGGGGTAGTGTCTTTTTTTCCTCAGAATTTCTATCTAACAATGACTTTTCACCTCAGATTAACAACAAAACTTTACGAATTTTGAGATTTGCTGCCTGAAGACTGCAAGCCCCCAGAAGAAAAGAGCTGTATTAAAAATACAGTGTCAGTGTTGTTGTTGTTAGGTGCCATCAAGTAGGTTTCAACTCCTAGTGATACTATGTACGACAGAACGAAATACCGCCTGGTACTGTGCCATTCTCAGAACTGTTGCCATACTAGAGTCTATCTTCTCAGCCACTGTGTCACATGGCATAATTATAAAAACAATTTTTTTAAAAAATATGCTACTGCAGAATTTATTACACTTTAAAGGTTGTCTTTTTGGTACAATGTACATAAAGTTGATACTGTATAGCTTCTTTTGCTTTCTGGAATACTCAAATACCTTATTTTATGGGAATTTCTTTGATTTGATAAAAGGGCTACAGAATTTAGGTATTTATGAAACACTATCACAGACAGCCTAAGGAGCTCTGGTGGCATAGTGCCTAAAGCATCTGACTGCTAACCAGAAGGCAAGCAGTTCAAGCCCACCAACCATTCCATGGAAGGAAGACTGGGCAATCTACTTCTTTAAAGATTTACCACCTTGGAAACCCAAAGGGGGTCACTATAAGTTGGAATCGACTTAAGGACAGTGAGTTTTTTTTTTTTTTTTGGTTTATCACAGAGAACCTAATAATATTTGTAGTTTTATTAAAACCTGAAACAAACTCTTAATAACAAGATTTACTATTAAGCATCTGAAAGAGAAAACAATTCTTAGTTACCTGAACACAATTTAAAGTAAATTCTTGTGTTGATCAACTAATGTTAGGAAAATATCTAGTAGCAAAGTGCTTTATTTGTTAATACTCATCATTTCTCTAGAACACTTACTAATCATAGAACACCCTACCTTAATAAAATATAATGTAATAAAAAACCGAAAGATATAACTATGGAAGGAGGTTATAGCGTTTTTGTTTTAAACCAATTAATGTTAAAAAACAAAACTCACTGTTGTTGAGTTGATTCTGACTCATAGTGACCCCTCCTTGGGTTTCTGAGGTGGTATCTCTACGGAAATAGATCACCCAGTCTTCCCTCTGAGGAGTGGTTGGTGGGTTTGAACCACCAGTCTTCTGGTTAGCAGTCAAATAAATGCCTTAGGCACTACGCCACCAGAGCTCCTAATGTTAATATACTTCTAAAAGATTTGTAAAATTTATTTTTAAGAAATATTCACACTTGACTACTTAAAATATACAAATAGTGTTATGTTTTCACTGTTATGAAAATAGGAAACAAAGGCTTAAGTCAGGAAAAGTACACAAACTACTCATGTATAAAGGTGAAACTGCTAAAGCAGAAATACATGTAAAGAGACTGGTAGGGAGTAATCAGAGCTAAAAATACTAAAGAAAGATATATATAAAGTGTCCAATATGTTTAGACTGAGTTTTAGATAAGGGTTCAAGTGACTAGGCACAGGAAATATGTGGTGTTTTGTTTTATGGCTCATATTGTTCTAGAACATGGTTAACCCATTGCCATTGAGTCAATTCTCACTCATAGTGACCTTAGAGGGCACAGAACTGCTCCACAGTGTTTCCAAGGCTGTAAATCTTTATGGAAGTAAACTGTCTCATCTTTCTCCTGTGGACTAGCTGGCGGGTTCCATTTGCTAACCTTATGGACAGCAGCCCAATGCTTTAACCACAGAACCACCAAAGCTCCTAGAACATGGTTAGGCATAAATAATAATTTTCTGCCTAACTAATGAGACCTTACAAATATGTAGAAGTCATTCTCATTGGGGGTAGTACCCACCTGGGATTATTTCAAACTACGTAGGGGCACTGGTTGATACTATGACTGGGGACAGGAGGTGTATAACTGCCAGTTAGCACACATGTGGCAGGGTTGTTCATTTTTCTTTAATTAATGTTAGACAGTCCTGTCTAACAAAATGTCAATAATGTCTTCAGTACGAAACATTTGCTATGTAAAGTTGTTGTTATATGCCGTTGAGTCAGACCCGAATCATAGCGACCCTGCCTTGGGTTTCTGAGGTGGTATCACTACAGAAGTAGACTAAAGCTTAAAAAGCTTTTTTTTTTTTTTTGCAATGCGAAAAATAAAAGAGTCAGTAAGTGAACATGGGTATTGTAAATTTACTAAGCAGAAGACAAAGCTGACAAGATGATACACCAGTTTGGGTGGTATATGCTAACAGAAATTTCCAACAATGCGCAGAAAGTGCATCTCCATTAAAAAAAAAAAGGCGCATTCTCTTGAGGCAAAAAAAAGAGGATCTCATTCCCTCCATCCTTAAGCAATGTTTCAACAGTTTTTAAATAGACACTGTATTAAAAACTTTTAATAATCAAGCCAAACAAACAACAACAACAAAAAACTCTTCCCATTACAAAGTTGAAAACTGGTGATAAAATATACTTTGTATTTTCACCAGACAATACGATTTTATCAAGTTGAATTTAAGTGTTTTGGGAGCTCTGGTGGCATAGTACCTAAAGCTTTTGACTGCTACCCAGAAGACTGACGGTTCAAACCTACCAGCCACTCCTCAGAAGGAAGATTGGGCAATCTACTTCCTTAGAGATACTGCCTCGGAAACCCAAGGAGAGGTTGCTATGAGTCGGATCTGACTTGATGGCAGTGAGTTTGATTTTTGGTTTATACGCTTAAAAGAACAGGAATAGCTAACACGTGTAAGCCTTATTGTGTACTAGACACTGTTTTAAATGCTTTATTTACTCATTTTCTTCCTACCCTAACTCTATGAAGTAGGTATTATTGTTATCCCAATTTTTAGATGAGAAAACTGAGAGGTTACTTGCCTGAGGTCCCTTCCCCATTCCTTTCACTAATTTAAAGCTTTGTAACATTGAAGAGATGAAATGGCAACTCTGTCAGTGAAAATGCCCCATAGGGATTTGATAGCCATAAAAAACCTCACCCTTTTGCTACCCAAATTAGTTTACAGTAATAAAGGAGAGGAAGTTGTAATAAAGCAGACAAGAAAACAGTCAGTGGTTCTACTTTTCTTATCAACTTTTTCCTTGTCCCTTGAACCAATCACACTAATCTTCATTTATCAACAAAACCATAAAAACCAAACCCACTACCACTTAGTAGATTCTGACTCATAGCGACCCTATAAGACTGTAGAATTGCTCCATAGGGTTTCCAAGGCTGTAAATCCTTTTGCAGAAGTAGACTGCCTCATCTTTCTCCTGCAGAGTAATGGGTTCGAACTACCAACTTTTGGTTTGTATCAACAAGCATCACCAATAATTTTTAAACACCTTTTTTCTGTTAAGTGACATTTAAATATTTTTTAGTGTTTTAGAAATATATACATCACATTTGCCAATTCAACATTTCATAATATAAAGTTAATACATCTTCAAAAAGCTTTTTAGAAGGCAATTATTCTAAATTTGGTTAACTGAGAGGGAACCAAGAATACTGAAATTGGAAACTGAGTTTCTACAGTGAACACAAAGTACATTTAATGAGGCTAATACTGCATTTGATTTGATGCTCAGTTTATCTAAATATACTATATATTAGCTGCTACATAGTTCTACAACCTATTTCTAAGGGGAACCAGGAGTAAGGAGGAAAGATCATGGGCTGAATTACTTGGTTTTATGTAACTTATGAAAACATGATGAGCTTTAGTGACTTCTCCAAATAGGATGAGGACATCAAAAGAAATTGGAAATGCACAGAGCATTTGGCAAACGGAAACTACTAAGACACAAGTTCTTTGAGAGTGGGAAAGTAATGGAGCTGAGATCCTGAGTTAGAACAACTAGATAAAAGCACCGCTTTGAACCAGTTCATTCAGAGCTAACAAAGTGACACCGGAATGGACCCAAATTTGTAAGACCTGGGTTTACCAAGCGATAACTGGAATGGAAAAATCAAAGAGGTGATACATTCTAAGAGGGAGAAACTTAACCTCCCTCTTAGAATAAAAGGGCAACTTGTACAAGGTACAACCAAATTTCTTAACTGGCAGAGTTGGAAACAACAGTGCCGGGCTCAAAGATGGTGCCAACTTGCTGTTTTGAGTGTCGCTCTTCACAGCCACCAAGCTCCTGCATCAAGCTCCTGAAAAGGGCTATGCCTCTTCTAAGTCTCCCATTCCACAGCTTCAACCCGTAATTTTTCCAGTCCCAGTACACTCACATTTTAAAAATTTGGGTCTGTTCAGATTTCGCCGCATTAGTCATAACTGAACCGGTTAGAAGCCCTGGACAAAGGGAACTTTTGGCAAAACTAAAAACACCATGGAGAAAAAGGAAAACAAGAAAGCAAAACAGAACTCACCTTAAAATATAAGAGAAGGAAGAGATGAGTTAGAATGACAAGCTGTGACGTGCTTTTGCTATAGAGACAAAAATAAACTCCCTCCCCTCAGCCACCACCTATCAATGTCTATTATCCAGAAAGGACGTGCAAGTCTTACTGTTCAAAGAGCTTCCTTCCAAAATATGGCTTTGGCTTCTCTGTAACTACTTCTAAGATCTAAAGTCCTTCCCTGGAGAAACTAGATGTGAAGATGTCTCAGTCTCCCACATCTCGGTTCTCTCTAGCAGGAGCCTGGATCTTGCTTCTCCTCGTTTTCACGAAAGAAGCCCAGTGGTCCCACCCGTGCGGGCGGCTCGCGTCTCCTGGACGGCTACATTCAACTCACGGAGTGAGGCAGTGACCTGGGGGGCAGAGGACCGTCACCGTTTTCTCATTCCTCTTCCCTTCTCCACAGCAGAGCTGCCGTGGCGACTCCAGCTGCCAGGCCCAACTTCCTGTGACAGGAAAACACACGACCTAAACAGAAGCCGTTTGGCGTGTTCAGCCGCGTTACCCACCCCGCACCCCAGGAGTTCGGGTTTCTGATCTCGGAGAACCTCTTGGCCACCAGCTCTTTACTGTCCTTCTTTTTCCTCGCACCTGAGCACCATAGAACCCTCTCCCTCTCCCGAAACTAGGAACTCCAGGGTCTTCAAAGGCCTCAGACTTTCATCCCGCAGCTACCGGGGCGAGGAAATCACTTCCGGGTCCACACCCCCTACAGCCTCGCGGTTGGCAGAGCAAGAGTTTCCGGGTCGGCGGCCGAACTGCTGCCGTTTCTGCCCCTTCTTACCCGGGCTGCGGGCTCTCGGGCTTGTGGCTCTGGGTCGGGAGTGGCGGCGGCAAGGACGCCAGCTGCAGAGCCGGGGGCAGGGGAGGGGGAAAGGGGCAACCCGGACTACGCGCGTCCGCGCAAGGCTGGAGGATGAGTCGGACTTGACTGCAAGCCGGAGGCAAGAGCCACCGCCCCCTCTTCCCCTCCCTTGAGTGAGGCGGCGCGACGGCCGGAGAGGGATGGGGGGCGCCGGATCTGTCTGAGCCTCACCGCGGTCGCCTTCGGCTAACGCAGCGCTACCCGCGGCCCTCCCGTGCGCACCCCTACCCGGAGCAGCCTCCGCCCGGCAGGCGCACCCGGGCCAGCACGAAGGGGGCGCCTGCCTGGGTGGGTAGGGCCGGTAGGGTACCTGAGGTCACCGGCTCGGCTCTGGAGGCTGGGGCGGCCGCTGCGGAGGCAGAACTCCAGAGCTGTGAGGTCCACCCGACCCTTACCCTCAGCCCGGGAAGTATAACCGTAAGTCGCAGCTTCGCAGTATGGGTCTATTTGAGGCTGTCTCAACCCATTTTTGGTTTCGAGTTCAGCAGTGCCTGGTTCACGCCCTCCAGGATCTCCTACCGGGTCTCCTACGTCTGTGCCTCGGTCCCCTATGGAGGATTGTCCGTCTGCCTGTCTCCATATCTGAACAGGCAGCATCCTCTGTTTGCCCCATGAGCTCTTCTCCCTTAGAATCTACCAACCTTTGGGTCTCAGTGGCGCGTCCCATCCTTCCCATCTAGATGCATCTCCTTGTCCCTCGTTCTCAAAGGATCTGTGTCCACCCTATTTTTTGTATTTGTAACCTGGAGCTCACAGCCCCCCACCCTTTGAGACTTGAAAAGCCGAGGGTTCTGACCACTGGGGCTACAGAGGGTCTTTAGGAGTGGGTGAATGAAAGTGCTCTCTGCAGGGCTATGAAGGGTGTGGATAGGTGCAGATGGCTGCGGGAGACCTTTAGTTTTGCAGCTTCTGCCACCAAAACAAAAGAATGGGGCACACCCCTGGACCCTCACCCCCCATCTCTTCACGTGTATGAGCCGTTTTCGGTATGTTGCTGTTTGACTCGCTGGAAATTGGAGCTAGAGCTGTAACTAAGCATCTCCTTAGAAGGTTTTGAGAATTAGTCTCGCAAGTTCCATTCACATGGAATAGCATATTGAACAATCTTGTATTACGTGAAGACCCATTCCATAAGAGCTTACCTGGTATATCTGAACAATGAATGTGAAAACAAAAGTCTGATGTTCCAAATAATAAGTGTTTTTGATGGCTTTCGATAATTTTCAGTGGTTTGGATTTACATCCTCTTCTTAATTTACAAATTGTGTGTGTGTGTGTGTGTGCGCGCGCGCGCGCGCGCGCGTGATGTCAAAGTCTTTGTATTGAAAGGTTTTGCTTTGTCAGCGGAGACTTGCATAGAATTAAAAAAAATTCTTCACTAAAGTCATTTTAAGCAATAATGTCTGATAAGATACTATTTTAAATTCTTAATTCCAAAGAAACCTTTTTACAGGTTTAGATTCAGCCGCCCACTGGTGTTACACACCTTAGTGCCTGTGACCTTTTTTTTTCCCCCACCAAATCAACTGTTAGTATCTTTAATGTGTACTTTGGGATTTTGAATTAGGCTTCTTGTTAAATTTTTTTTTTTCAAACTGCTACTGAAGAACTTTCCAGAAACTAGATTTAAAGATAATTTAATGTCACTGATTAGACGCCAGCTCTTAAGTGTCTTCATGCATTTAATACTTTTCAAGGCACGATAGGAAGCAAGTTATAATTTAAGAGAAATATTACTCTTTGCATTGCAGGTTCATTGTTAATATTCTGTAAATTACTCAGTATTGTAGACTCACAGCTTTGGTAATTTTTTTCCCTTGAAAAACATTGTAATTTTGTTAAGAAAGGTTGTGTGTGTAGTGATGACCTTTTTTCATAATTTCCTTCCAGCTGTTGATTGTCGACCATTGTTTGATTTGTAACTTCATACTCTATACAAATTTTAGTTTGAAGTAAGTTTAGGAGATGTAACTCTATCTCTCTAAAAATGTGCTTGCTTGGTTCAGAAGCCAAGCACTGTGCAAAGTGGAATGTATTATTAAGGGTGTGGTTTTTACTTTTTGTAAAACCAATCCGTTTCCACATAAGAAGAGGGGGTGCTGTAATAAGGCAGTGGGCAATAAATGGCAATGACTTGGAGAAGTCTTTTTTAAAAATTTGTTATTAAGTCCTTTGATCTCTCTCTGTCATTAGGTGTTGGCTAGGGAAGATAGGATCACATTTTTCGTATTGTACTTGCTCCCTCTCCCACTGCACTGGGATGTTTGAGTTTTCAATATGAAAGGGCTCAGAGTCCATGTGCAGTGTGGGCTCTAATAGGTGGCAGCTGAGATCAGATAGAGACATTTTGTTAGCCACTCCGGTGTACTCCAGTGACACTACCACTTCTGAGAGAGTTGGTTTTCTTCTTCCTTTTCTGAGGTCTTCACTTCAACTTGTAAAAGTGAAGTATGTATACTTACATCTTCTTGTAGGTAAAAATTCAAGCTAATTTTCGTGTATATGTAACTGAAAGAGCTATGATTTTTCTTCGATGGGAGTGAGAACTAGAATTTGTTCTATGGAAAGCCAGCTCTGAATAAAATAAAATCATTACAGATTCCATTAGTGCTTTGGGTAATTTTTTTTCCTCTGAGGAAGCACACAACATTTAGTAGATGAAATTTGAAAGTATTTAGCTTGAATATAATATTTTATATATGACATTTTTGTGAAAAAAGATTCGAGAATAGCTCAGTCATGAAAAAGATTAGTCTGAGGGGAAATTTCTCTACATGGTCCTAAAAATGCTTTATTTTTTTCTTTTTCTTTCTCAAAGTGACTTACTTAGGGAATAGCAATTTAATGGACCCTCAATTTATTTTTCAGACACCCTCAGACTACTACTTTTTATTTCCACCTAGATAACTTTCTTTTGTACGCACTTCATCTTAAAAAACAAAAACCAAAAACCCCACCAAACTCACTGCCATCAAGTTGATTCCGACTCGTAGCAATCCCCATTGAGTTTCCAAGCCTACAAGTCTTTTTTTTTTTTTTTTAATGCATTTT
>NW_006921650.1:6771054-6788611 GCF_000298275.1 Orycteropus afer afer | reverse complement strand
GGTGTTTTGCAGATTCTATATTATTCTTTAGTGCTGCATAGCATTCCATTGTGTGTATGTACCATAGTTTGGTCATCTACTCTTCCATTGATGGGCACATAGGTTGTTTACATCTTTTTGCTATTGTAAATAGTACTGCCATGAACATTGGTGTGCATATCCTGGCTCTCACCTCTCTAGGATATATACCTAGTAATGGGATTGCTGGGTCATATGGTATTTCCAATTCCAGCTTTCTAAGGAATCTCCATACTGCTTTCCACAGTGGTTGTATCACTTCACAGTACCACCAGCAGTGTATGAGAGTCATACTCTCTCCACATCCCCGCCAGCATTTGTTATTTTCTGTCTCATTAGACCTTGCCATCAGTGCTAGGTGAGATGGTATCTCATTGTCTTGATTTGCATCTGTCTGATGGCCAATGATCATGAGCATCTCTTAATGTATTTGCTGGCCACCTGAATATCCTCCTTGGTGAAGTGTCTATTCATGCCCATTTTTCAATTGGATTGTTAATTCCTTTGGTGTTGAAGCATTGGGGTTTTCTATAAATCTTAGAGATAAATCCCTTGCCAGATGTGTAATTATTGACAAGTATGAATTTGTTGCTGTCATTTTTGTTATGTGCTTTTTTGTGGTGGTGATTTCTTCGTTCCATATAATTTTCTGTACTGAGCTTGTTTTGTTTATGCATCGTGTTATCACTTCCTTCGTTGCTATTGTTTTAGTATTTCCTAAATATTTGTGGTAGTCTTCTTTTTGATTTTGATGTGAAGGTTTATTATTTTTCTTTGGAGTTACCCTGTGATTTATAGTTTTCTTCCCAAGTTTAGAACAGTCTGTTCTATCTTGTAATTGTCTTGACTTCCCTACCACTTAGAAGTTATGTAACTACACAGTTTTTTCTCTCTTTTTAGTTTGTAGTTGTCCTCATTTGTCAATTGATGTCTCTGGTTCCCTGTTTACAATTTGGTAGGCTTATTTACTTTGGATACTTCCATAGCTGGGTTAGTTTTTGGGTTATGTCACCATGTGTGTTAATGGTCAATTGTTGTTTGCTGTTCTTGCTTGTCTGTCTGAAGGATTCCCTTTAGCATCTCTTGCAAGGTTGGTCTGGTTTTACCAAATTCCCTTAATTTCTGCTTATTTGGAAATATCCTAATTTCATCATCATATTTGAGGGACAGTTTTGCTGGGTACATAATTCTTGGTTGGAAATTTTTCTCTTTCTGGGTTTTATATATACCATCCCGTTGTCTTCTCGCCTGCATGGTTTCTGCTGAGAAATCTGAGCTTAGTCTTACTGGTTGCCCTTTGTAGGTAACTTTTCATTTTTCCCATGCTGCTTTCAGGATTCTTTCTTTGTCTTTGGTTTTCATGAGTTTGATGATGATAAGTCTTTGGAGTCTGTCATGTTTAGGGTTCACTGGACTTCTTGAATGGATATGTCCTCATTTTTCATCATACCAGGAAAATTCTCTTCCAACAAATCTTCAACAATTTTCTCTGTGGTTTTATTTGTCTCTTCCTGTTCTAGAATTCCGATTACATGTAGGTTATTCCTTTTGATGGTATCCCACATGGAGCTCTGGTAGTGTAGCGTTTAAGGCACTTAACTGCTAATCAGAAAGTTGGCGGTTCAAACCCACCAGCCATTCCTTGGAAGGAAAGTTGGGCAGTCTACTTCCATAGTGATATTGCGTCCTCAGAAACCCAGTGAGGGATTGCTATGAGTCAGGTCTGACTTGACGGCCCGTAACAGTAACAACACATGAACCTAGGCTTTCCTCATTTTGTTTTGATCTTTTTTTCTGATTGATCGCTTTCTAAAGAAGTATTGAGCTTTTTGCCTTCAATCTCACTAATTCTGTCTTCCATTGATTCAATTCTACTCCTTTGCCTGTTCAATGTCTTATCTGTTTCTGAAAATTTAGTATTAATTTTCTGGATTTCTGTGTGTAGATTTTGGTCATTTTGTCCTTGTATTGTCTTTTGAAATGGTTCTAGGGATTTCTCTGTGTTTTCCTCAATTTTGTCAGTGTTTTCCTTGATCTGCCTCTCAATTCTTTGAATATAACTAAATATAATTCTTTTGAATTCCTTATGAGGGAGTTTCAATGCTGTGTCTTCCTCAAGGATGTATTTTGGGTCTGTATCCTGGTTCCTTGTCCTTGTTTTTCCTGCCTTATCTTGCTTCTTTGTATGCACTGTGATGCTCTGTTGTTTCCGAGGCATTATGACATTTTTGTGTTTATATTTAATTGGTGATTGTATGTTGGAGTGACTTGCCCATGATTTTTGTTTTCTTTGGATTTTATCTAAGAAAGCAGGGTACTGTGCTCCTCTGTTCACTAGTTGGAAGCACTTATACACTCACCACCTGTCTCCTGTGTTTTCAGCTTCCCGTATGTTCCAGCTGTCCTTGGCAAACAGAGCTTATTCTTAGGTCCCTGGAATCCAAATGAGAATGCTGTCACTTTAAAATCCAAAATGGCTGCAGCTTGGAAACATTCAAAATGGCTGTGTCCTCGGTCATTTTAAATATCCAAAATGGCCACCATTGGTAAACAATCAAAATGACTGTGCCTTCCGGACAACGGAAAGTCCACAGCTCAGGTTGTCTCCCTCCTTGCTGTTTCCTTTCCTAGTCAAAGGCCACCAGCACAGTCATCCCTGCAGCTGTAGGCGACCAGAGCTGATCGTTAGGTCAATTCTCAAGTACTAACACCGCTTGGAAATTTTCAGGCTGTTGGTCCCATCAGAGTAGCTGACAGTCCACTGCTCCAGCCATCTCTGTATTCACTGTTTTTGTTCAGGTTTCCACTAGTCAGTGCCTCATCCACTTCTGCATAGTTCCTTTCAAAGCTCAGGGCTCCAGGATTATCTTCTGTATCTCTGTCAATTGGTTTCTCTTTTCTTTGTTGAAGAGGGTCTGTGTCGCTTGTTTTCCTATTCCTCCATCTTACTGGAAGTCAATCAAGCCTGCAAATCTCTATGGAAGCAGATTGCCCCATCTTCTGCAGAGTGGCTGATAGGTTTGAACCCTGACCTTTTAGTTAGTTGTCAAATGCCTTAACTACTACATCACCAGAGCTCCTTTACTTCATCTCAGCAAACCTTTATTAAGCACCTACTTAATATATGTGCAGCATCATGATAAATGGAGAAAAGATTGAAGTTGTTAAAGACTTCATCAACACCAATGGAAGTAGCAGTCAGGATATCAGATGTCACGTAGCATTGGGCAAGTCTGCTGCAAAAGACCTCTTTGAAGTGTTGAAGAGCAAAGATACCTCCTTGAAGACTAAGGTGTGTCTGACACAAGCCATGGTATTTTCAGTCGCCTCATATGCGTGTGAGAGCTGAACAATGAATAAGGAAGACCAAAGAAGAGTCGATGCTTTTGAGTTGGGGTGTTGGCGAAGAATGCTCAAAGTACCATGGACTGCTAAGAGAACTAACAGATCTGGTCCTGAAAGAAGTACAGCCAGAATGCTCCTTGGAAGTGAGAATGGCCAGACTTTGTCTCCCCTACTTTGGTCATGTCGTAAGAAGAGACCATTACCTGGAGAAGGATATCATGCTTGGTAAAGTGGAGGGTCAGCAAGAAAGGGGAAGGCCCTCAAAGAGATGGATTGACACAGTGGCTGCAGCGATGGGCTCAGGTATAGCAAGGATTGTGGGGCTGTCACAGGACCGAGCAGTGTTTCATTCTGCTGTGCATAGGGTTGCTATGAATCAGAACCTACTTAACGCGGCACCTAACAACAACAACAACAACTACAACAACTGTATGTGCCAGACCCTGTGTTAGGTGCTGGGGCTAAAGGGATGAATAAGTCAGGTTTACTTTCCTCATTGAATTTACCAGTCTGAATATTTGAATGTGATTCTACCAGTCTGCCTTTACAGATTTCTCTAATAAAATTTGACCTTATTTTAGGGTTATTTCACAAAAATAGCACTTAGTGCATAATTTGTGCCAGCATGCTAAGTGCTTTTTGGACATTATTTACTTCTTAGAATGGTCCTAAGAAATAAATACTATATTACTTCCAGTTTTAAAATACAACTTCTGGTTTACATTACTGAATGTTATTTGTTTGTAATACACTAGAAAAGACTGGACCTATACTTCTTAGGAGAAGAAGTTGTAATATAGTCATAATATAGTATTTAATTCCCCAGTAATGCTTGTGCAAAAACGACAAGGAGGCCACATGTTCTGACCTCCTCTAACCCTACAAGGGGAAGGCAGGATTACCAGCAGTAACCCAAGGCCTATTACTGCAAGATTAAACATGCTGCCTCCCTCCAGCCCTTTCACCAATCGTTCCTCCCAAGGCACCCACCACCTCTCTCCTGGGTTCGATAATTCACTGCAGTGGCCACACAGAACTCACAGATTATGGGGTTTATTAGGGAAGCACCAGGTTACAACTCAAGTCCAGGAAGAATGCTCAGTCTCTCTCCCAGCCCACCGTCCCTCAGCCAAGAGTCTCTCACAGTCTCTTTCCCAGCAGTGCCGGTCCCTCGGTGTCTCACTCAGCGATGCGTGTCTCTTGCGGCTCTTTCCCAGCAGCACATGTCTCTTTCAGGGGTGCGTGTCTCTTTCGGCAGCACGTCTTCCTCCACCAGCAGTCAGAGAGGGTTCTTCTTCCAAGAGGCCTCCTTTTGAGCCCGGAAGGGTGGTAAAACTAGCCAATCACAGCATCAGAACTCTAAGCACGTGAGAGAGAGTGGGAACCTCCCAGAACATTGTATTGTGCCACGCCCAACAGAAATAACCCAGGTGGGCGACTTTAAAATCAGGATCTCCTCAGTTGCTAATAGCAATTCCAACCTTGGAGTTTACAAAAACTTATGGGTAGAAAAGCCACACTAAGTAATTTACTACACCGCAGCTTGAGTAGAAAAATTGTGATTTCATAAGATAGTACTTTGGGGTTATATTGTTGTTTTTTGCCGTCGAGTCGGCCCCGACTCATAGCGACCCCTCCTTGGGTTTCCGAGGCAGTATCACTACGGAAGTAGGATTGCCCAACCTTCCTTCCGAGGAGTGGTTGGTGGGTTATAGTAGACTAATCATATACCAGCAAAATGAAATGTTCTTAGTGTTTAGACCTTTGAAAAGATGTAACACTGAAGTTTTATTATGGTTGACTGTTACATAGATCTTTAGGCATGTGTAACTTCAAGTTGAGCAATGGGACCAAAAGCCTATAAAATGTACTAAAAAAAGTATGTATTCTCCTGGAAAGGAGCTCTGGTAGCATAGTGCCTAAGGCACTTGACTGCTAACCAGAAGGCTGGTGGTTCAAACCCACCAGCCACTCCTCGGAAGGAAGGTTGGGCAATCCTACTTCCGTAGTAATACTGCCTTGGCAACCCAAGGAGAGGTTGCTATGAGTTGGGTCTGATTCGACAACACATAACAACAACAACAACAACAACAACATTCTCCTGGGAAGATAGAGTGATGAGCTATGTGAAATCTGTACAACATTTTGAAACCTTGAATTCACGTATTTTTTTATTGTGATTTAGGTGAAGGAGCTCTGGTGGCATAGTGCCTAAGGCATTTGACTGCTAACTAGAAGACTGGCAGTTCAAACCCACTCCTCGGAGGGAAGGTTAGGCAATCTACTTCCTTAGAGATTCTGCCTTGGAAACCTAAGAAGGGGTTGCTATGAGTCGGATCTGACTCGATGGCAGTGTGTTGCATTGGTTTGTGTTTGATTTGGGTGAAAGTTTACAGAGCAAATTCATTTTCCATACAGAAGTTCATACACATTTTGTTTCATGACATTGTTTACAATCCCCATAGTATGACAGCTCTCTTCCCACCTCCTCCCTGTAGTTACCTTTTTCCTGTGTCCTCCTTTCTTATGCATTCCTGCCATCTCAGCTATCTCCCTGTGCAAATACTGCCCTTCTGATCTCCCATGATTAAATATTCTAAGGAGTGTACCTACCTGGTGTAAATGTTCACCTTATATGCCTGTTTACTGTTCAGCTGGAAGCCACAGCAGTGAGTTCAGTTCCAGGCCTGGTGGGTGAGTAAGGGCCATAGTCTCAGGGGTTTTGCCAGTCTCTTATCAGACAGGTAAGCCTGATCTTTTTTTTATGATTTTGAGTTTTGTTCCACATTTTTCTCCCATTCTATCCAGGATCTCCTGTAGTGATTCATTTCTGAGTGGTTGACGGTGGTACTCAGGAACCATCTAGTTCTTCTGGTCTCATAGTCATGTAGGCTGAAGTTTGCATAGTCCACTAGTTCCTTGGACTAATTATTTCCATGTGTCTTTGGTTTTCTTCATTCTTCTTTGGTCTACATGAGGAGAGACCAGTCATTGAATCTAGATGGCTGCTTACAAGCTTTTAAGACCCTAGCTGCTGCTCACCAAAGTAGGATGTAGAACTATGTTTTTGTGCAATATGTCATGGCATTTGAGCTTGATATCCCTGTGACCATGGTCCCGAGCCCACAGGTCCAACAATTCATTCCCTTAGGGTGGTTGGCTGTGGCCAAGAAGTCATCATAACTTTGCCTCCTATTTTATTTATATGGATATTCTTAATAGCACATACAAGTATGTATGTAGAGATATTGTCTGCCAAACTTATATGTGGTCATGGATATATTCCCTTTTGTCTAGGCATACCTGGTCATTCAGCCTCTCTACCTATGTATCTACCCATAGGTTAATGTTTGTTATTACGGATAATGCAGTATTGTTATACAAAAGTGTTTTTCTCTTTGTTATCTCTACCTCTGTGCCTGTCTCTGTGTCTTCCTTTTCCTTAGTGTTATTGTGTTGGTCACTTGCTTTTGGTATGTTGCCTTTCCCTTCACTCAAATCAATAATTTTTGCAGTTATCTGGGTGCCTTAGGGAATTTTAGTTTCTATAATGAGGAAGTATTAATTCCTTCAGATTTGAAAATGATCTTAATCATCATTTAGTAGGATGTATATTTTATCAGCAATTTCATATGATTCTATCTAATCATTTTTCAGCCCCTTTAGCCTAGTGATTGGGAGCTCTGGTAGCGTAATGCCTAAGGCATTTGACTGCTAACCAGAAGGTTGGAGGTTCAAACCTACCAGCCACTCCTCAGAAGGAAGATTGGGTGATCTACTTCCGTAGTGATACTACCTCGGAAACCCAAGGAGGGGTCACTATGAGTTGGATCCAACTCGATGGCAATGAGTTTTTTTTTTCTTAAATAGTGATCGCATTTTTTTAAAAGATAATTTTCTACTGTTAAATTTTAAAAGCCTCATTTTTACTGGAAACATTTTATTTTGTTTTTTCCCCTAAAAAGTCTTAACATTCCTTAGGGTAAAGCCTTTTACTGATTATTTTGGGGTTGTAGAGAAGATAAAATCTTCCAATTTCCAAGAAAGATAATCTTTGATATTTTTCTATCCACAGAGTCTGACAAATGTATTTTAGTTAGATGGAGACAGTCTTTCTCTTTCAGTGTAGCAGGTACTCAGGTCCCTATATCTTCTGACTGGAACAATATCGAGATTAGAATTCTTGTCTACGAATATAACATGACTAAATTATAAAGGTAGGACTCTAAAGAGAAAGTTAAAATTCCTTTCCTAATTGAGCTGTAAAATGGCCATTTAAAACCCATGAAGAGAAAGGAAAGTTCATTTAAAATATTGAGTTGCTCTAAGTTTCCCAAAAAGGCATAAAAACATTTTCCTTGTTGTAACTATATCCTCTGCTAGTGTTGTAAAGGAAGATGTATAAGTAAGCATATTAAGCCGCGAATTTCATTCTATTTTTTGGCCTTGGACAATAGCTGATTCACTTTCACTCTAACACTAAATGTTCTGTTATCTCTATTTTAAATTTAAAATACTGTTTTGAAATAATTTCAAACTTACAGAAAAGTTGGTGAAACAATATAAAGACTTCCTATATCCCCTTCACCCACATTCCCCCATTGTTAACATTTTTTTATTCTTCCATTGCCTGTCCTCTCTTTTTTCTGTCTCCATACCTATGTATTATGTATAAGTACCTACCTACTTACCCATTATCATTAGTCCTTTTCTTAATCTTTTGCAACATGGTAGGTATCCCATCACTCCTGAACACTATAGTGTATATTTCCAAAAAACCTAGCACTCTATGATATAACCAACATGCTCACTGATGTCGAGTTGATTCTGACTCATGGTGACCCCGCTTTGGGTTTCTGAGGTGGTATCTCGGGAAGATGGGGCAGTCTACTTCTGTAGTGATACTGCCTCGAAAACCCAAGGAGGGGTCACTATGAGTCAGGTCCGACTTGACGGCACATAACAACAACAACAACATCTCTATGGAGATAGATTGCCCAGACTTCCTTCCGAGGAGTGGCTGGTAGGTTTGAACTGCTAGCCCTTCTGGTTAGCAGTCAAATGCCTTAGGCACTATTCCACCAGAGCTCCCCTCTAAATAAAAAAATCAGCATTGGTACGCCACAGTTAGAGCTTACTCAAATTTCATAAACAATATTTCTTTTCTTTTCCAGGAATTATATGTCTCTTCAAACTTTTTCAGTCTCATTTTTTCCCTTTCGTGTTCTTGACTGTTTATAAAATAGGATGACTTTCAAGCTAGATATATGTGATGTTTCCTCATGACCACCAATCAGGTCATGCATTCCTGACAGAAATACCACAGAAATCGTGCTGTGCCTTCTCAGTGCACTGCATCCAGAGGCATACAGTGTCAAAACGTGCCACTACTGGTGATTGTTAACCTTGATCATGTTCTACCTTTATAACTGATTAATATTTGCAGAGAGGTATTCCAGAATTATACCAATATCCTGTTTCACCTCACACACACACACACACACATTCTGTTTTTCCACAATATATGTATATACCAGTATCCTGTTCTGCCCGCTAGCATCAGCATCCGTTGATGACTCTCCACTGAATTAACCACCAAATGATGATCACCAAATGATATTCTATTATTCCTTCTACATTTATTGGTTTGTATTTTCTTGTAAGGTAAAACCCCTCCCCCCATTTACCCCTCCCCCCATTTATTCATTTATTAAATTAGCATGGACTCATGAATTCCTGTTATATTCAATGGTTTATGACTTACTACTATTATTATTTATTTTGATGCTTAAATTGTCTTTGATTTAGCCAGTGAGAGCCCCTTTTAGCTGGCTTCTGTGTCCTTTTACTATGCTTTCACCTCATTTATTGTGTATTTCATTAGGACTTTTTGTCAGAACAAACCATTCCTAGTTCATCTTGTACTTTGCCTGTCCCAGCCTTGGAATCAACCCTTTCTCCAAGGACCCCTGGTTTCTTTTAGTAAAAGATGGTATTTAAAAACAAAGATTTGGGGGCTTAGTGTGCGCATTGCTACTGGGATGTCATTGCTTCTAGGCCCTCTAAGCAGACAGAGCTAGGACACACACACACACACATATATATATATATATATATGTATGTACACATTTGTGCATAGTTTGTATACACACAGATATACCTGTGTGTATATGTGTGTGTACACGTGCATATAATGTTGTCGTTACTTGGCATGGAGTTGATTCTGCTTCATGGTAACTCCAAATTTGAAGAGTAGGGCTGCTTCGTAGGGTTTTAAAGGCTGTGACCCTTCAGAAGCAGATTGCTAGGCCTGTTTTCTGAAGTTCTTCTGGGTGGGTTTGAACTGCCAGCCTTTCAGCTAGTAGTTGAGCACTTAGTCATTTGCACTACCCAGGGACTCGTGTGTGTGTGTGTATGTGTGTGTGTAATCTTTTTTGGAGGAGCCCTGTGAAGTTGGCTGCTAACTGGAAGGTTGACCATTTGAACCTACTAGCCACTGTGCAGTAGAAAGACATGGCAGTTTGCTTCCATAAAGATTTATAGTCTTGGAAATCCTGTAGGGCAGTTGCTGTCCTATAGGGTCACTATGAGTCGGAATTGACTTGTCCACAACAAGTTTTGGTTTTTAATTTTTTTTTTAATCTTTATGGGAGTAAGTTGCCAGTCTTTTTTCCTGCAGAGTGGCTGGTGGGTTTGAACACTGACCTATTGGTCAGCAGCTGAGTGTTTAACCATTGTACCACCAGGACTTTTATCCTAGTATGTATGTCCCTCTGCAACATGGCTTTGCTGCTTCTCTCTTCTAGAGGTAGAATCTATTTTTCCACCTCTTGAGTGTTGGCTGGCCTTTTACTTGCTTTGACCAATGAATATGGTGGAAACGACTTGTGAGTTACGGAGTTTATACCCTAGCAGACATTGCAGCTTTACCTTTTACCCTGTTTGAATGTTTTCCTGTGACTGCCATGTAAGAAAGCTAGTCTAGCCTGCAGGAGGATGAGAGGTCACTTGGAGGAAAACCAAGATGCCCTGCCTGACAGCCAGCACCAACCAGCAGACAAGAAAATGGGCTATTTTCGACCTATTACCCCAGTTGATCCTTGAGCATCTACAGAGGAACCAGCAGGGAAGTCAGCAGAGGAACTGCCTAGTCAGTCTGTAGAGTCATGAAAAATAACATATTTTTATTGTCTTGAACCACTAAGTTTGGGGTAATTTGTTATATAGCGGTAGATAACTGAAACTTATGGTGTTCATTTTGGAATGAATATCTTTATATATAGTATAAGCAGTTTTAGTTTTACTACGTAGTGCCAGATTCTTTACCAGAAATGTTGACACATTTCATATTGCCACCATTAATGTCTGAGAGTAATGATTTTCTCTATGAACCACCCACTATCATTGAATGTTTTCCTTTGACAATAAAATGAGAAGAAAAAAAAACTTCTTATGGCATTAAATTCTTCATTTCCTTACCTAGTTATGAAGCTGAACTTCTTTTGATGTAGTGATTGGTCATTTTGATTTTCAGTTCCATGAATTGCTTATTTGTTTCTTTAGCATTTTTTTTCCCTGTCAGATTGTGGTTTTCCTTATTATTATATTGGTGTGGTGCTCTTTGATATATTTATTATAGGCATAATTCTTTAACTTCTTCTTTGATTGCAAATATGTTTTGTCAGTCTATCTTTTGGGGTTGTTTTTGTCTTAGTTTATGGTATCATTTATTATCAATTTTTCTTTGGAATTTCATATAATCATTTTTCTGGTTACCTAGTGCCACTCTGACAAGAATATACCACAAATGGGATGGCCTTAACAAACAGGAATTTATTCTCTCACAGTTTGGAGGCTTTAAGTCCAAGTCCAAAGTGCCAGGCTTTAGGGGCTACGTGAAAGCCCCTCAACCTTGGGGTCCACCTCTGCTTCCTGCTCCCGGCCCACTGGAGCTAGAACATTTCTTCACTCAGACAGCTGCTAGCTGTTGAGGCTCACAAACCCAAGGTTGACTTTGGCACAGTCCTGATGTTACCAAACCACACGGCGGGCCATTAATTTAAGTCCATCGTAAATCCCAAGGTTAGCAGAGCATGGTAGGCTGTTGAACAGCACAGCTACATGCAGGGTCCAAGCGTGCCATAAGCTAGAGACCATTCCCAAAGCTGTTTCTTATATACGGGAAGCAGACTACATCTTCAAAAGCAGCTACTCAGCTGCTCCCAGTAGATTCCACCATGGAGTTGATTACCAGTCTCATCATGGGGAACACTACATCCAGCTGCCGAGCCACTCAACTAGGCCCAGCCAAGTTGACACACAAACTGAACTACCGCAATCATTTATGTCTATCTTTTTCTCTGTGGACTCTGATGTTTTGATGTCTTGAGAATATTTCTCTCTTATCCTAGATTATGTAAACTTTTTTCTAAATTTTCTAATTTTGCATTATCTTTCCTACCAAGTAAGAATCATGTTCAGCCACAGAAAGCCAAAGAAGAGTGGTATAAACAAATTAAACCCCAAACCCAACCCACTGCCTCAAATCAGTTCTTACTGATAGTTGACCCTATGTTGTTTTTATGTGCGGTCAAATCAGACCCGACTCATAGTGACCCCTCCTTGGGTTTCCGAGGCGACATCACTACAGAAGTAGATTGCCCAACCTTCCTTCTGAGGAGATTCTGGTGGATTTGAACCGCCAACCTTCTGGTTAAAAGTCAAGTGCCTTAGGCACTACACTACCAGAGCTCCTATAGCATAGAGTAAAACTGCCCCCATAGGGTTTCCGAGGGTCATCTGTACAGAAGCAGACTGCTACATATTTCTCCTGTGGAGCAGCTGGTGGATTCAAACTGGCTGACCTTTTAATTAGCAGTAAAGTGCTTAACCACTACACCACCCAGATTCCTTTTATAAACAAATTAGAGGGATTATTTTCCTCCAGTAATGAAATTAAAGGTAGGAGGTTGAGGGCTAGTATGGCAGCTCCGTAATGTGATCAGGAATGCAGGCTTGTTTGGTCTTTCTGTTTAGTCATCCATAGCGAGTGCTTGTCACCTTTGGTCCCGAGATGGCATTCGAACCTGAGCAGCAGATTCTTTCTATCGCTTCTTTCATCATGGCTCTGCTTCTTTTGATTGAGGATTATATCCAGTTCGGTGACAGCAACCTCCAGGGACAGGCCCAAAACAAAACAGGCTCCCTGTAACAACAAATTATTTTGAAATCATTTTTCCTTTCTTTTTTTAAAAAAATGGATTCTGATTTTACTTTCTGTGTGTAATGTCTGCAGAATAAGGCCCCAGAATTATTTTTTTCTTTAAGCTATTAGGTAGCCATGTTTTTTATTTCTTTTTGTAAAAGTTTGCATTCAAATAGGAATAGAAACATGATTATATTCTCAAACTGGAAACTAATGTTGTTGGCAACCCAGCACTTTATATATTCAGTAATAATATTCATTAGAAGTATTTATGTTCCAGGAGTGATGGGAAGCAGTGGGTATAAAACTGAATATAGTGTGATCCTTCTGCTCAAAGAGTTTAGCAAATAATAGAAGGCAGATAAATAATTATCGTATTAGATGGTAAGTTAAATGTGCTATGAAGTTACAGAGGCAGAACATCTAACTTGTATTGGTTGAGGGCTGGAGAGCTATGATCAGGAAAGGTAATAAAATGGCTTTTAAGCTGAGACTGAGTAACCATCCAAACCAAACCAAACCCAGTGCCATCAAGTTAATTCCAACTCGTAGTGAGCCTATAGGACAGAGTTGAACTGCCTTGTGGTGTTTCCAAGGCTATCAATCTTCATAGAAACAGACTGCCTCATCTTTCTTTTGCAGAGCGGCTGGTGGGTTTGAACTGCCAACTTTTTGGTTAGCAGCCAAATGCTTTAACCACTACACCACCAGAGCTCCTATTGGAGTCCATTCTGTTGGACATGATCATATTTGTCCTTTGATAAAGTTGGTCTGGTTGTTGTAGGAAGAATGGAGTTGGGAGGTGGGATCTGGAAGTAAGGACACCTATTAGGAAATTTGTCTGATATATTAGGATCTGTTCAAGTGTTAGTTAAGTAAATATTTATTGAACACCTGTGTAAATATAATATAGGGGAATACAGAGCTGTAATACAGAAACATAATTTTTATCCTCAAGGACTTTATATTTTAAAATAACTGAGGACTAAATAATAACATGAGATAGTATTCTAACATGGGTTCCATCCTGTAAAATGAAAGCAAGTGTTATAGATTGAATTGTGTCTCCCAAAATATGTATTCTAAATCCTAATCCCTGTAGTGGTTAAGGAGCTCTGGTGGTACAATGGTTAAAACATTAGGCTGCTCACCAAAAGTTTGCTGGTTTGTGGGAGAAAGATGAGGCAGTCAGCTTCCATTAAAGATTTAAGCCTTGGAAATCTTATGGAGCAGTTCTCCTCTCCTATAGGGTTGCTGCAAGTTGGAATTGACTTGATGGTAGTGGGTTTGGTTTCAGTTTATATAAACCCATCACCCACTGCCATCGAGTTGATTCCAATTAATAGCGACCCCCATTGGGTTTCCGAGGCGGTAAATCTTTATAGAGGTCCATTGCTCCATCTTCCTTTTGTGGAGTGGCTGGTGGGTTTGAACTGCCAGCCTTCTGGTTGGCAGTCATATCCTTTAGGCACTGTGTCACCAGAGGTTATAATCCCATTTGAGAATAGGTTTTCTTTGTTATGTTAATGTGGCAGTGTTAGTGTAGAAAATTAATGTAAAATATGTTTTAAGTCAGTCCCTTTAGAGATACAAAAGAGCAGATTAAGCAAGCAAGTAGAAGTGGGGGAAGGTAGTTGCCATACCACACGAAGATCACCAAGGAACTAAGAAACTAAAAAGAGACTAAGTAAGACCTTCTCCCAGGGCCAACAGAGTGAAAAAAAAAAAAAAAAAACCTTTGCCTAGAGCCAGTGCTGTTAATGCAGATTTCTAGCCTCTTAAACAGAGAAAATAAATTTCTGTTTATTAAAGCCACCCACTTGTGGTATTTCAGACAACAGCACTCGATAACTAAGAAAAAATATATTACTTTTCTAAGACTGCCATAACAAATTACAACTGAGTGGTTTAAAATCACAGAAATTGTTTCCTCTCAATTGTGGAGGCCAGAAGTCTGAAATAGGTGTTGGCAGGGTTCTTTCTTGGGAGGATCATAAAGGGAATCTGCCCCAGACCTGTCTGCTAGTTTCTGATGGTTGCTAGCAATCCTTGACATTCCTTAACTTGTAGATGCATACATAACTCCATTGTCTGCCTCTGTCTTCACATGGCCCTCTGCTCTGTGTGCTTCTGTCTCCTGTCTCTTTTTCTGTGTCATCACATGGCCTTCTTAGAAGGACACGAGTCATTGGATTTAGGGCCCACTTTAATCTGCCCTCATTTTAATTTATTATATCTGCAAAGACCCTCTTTCCAAGTAAGGTCACATTCTGAGGTTCTGGATTGACAGGATGTTAGTGGGGCACTATTCAACCATGTACAGCAAGTAAGGGCTGAAATTAAGACTTGAACCCAGAAGGTCGTCATGACTCCAAACCCATTTTCTTTGCTCACAAGTGGACCAATAAGCAACAAACAGGACACAACCAGATGCACACCTTTCTTAGATTTTAAATCTTGCAGTATCCTCTTGTTCTGTTTGAATGTTTGCCCCTTTGTCTATGTACACATTCCTCATGAGTACAATTAAGTGTTCTGGAATTCCTGTTCTTCACAGTGTTATCTGTAATTTATTATGATCCACACAGTTGAATGCATCTGCATATTCATTGACATACAGGTGTACATCTTTCTGGTATTCTTTGCTTTACCAAGATCCATCTGACATCAGCAATGGTATCTCTTATTCCATGTCCTCTTGTAAATCTAGCTTGAATTTCTGGTAGTTCACTGTCAGTGTATTGCTACAGCTTTTTTGAATTATTTCTGCAAAATTTTTACCTGCATGTGATGTTAAAGATATTGTTCAATAATTTCTGTATTCTGTTGGATCAACTTTCTTTGGAATGGGCACATATGTGGGTCTCTTCTTGACAGTTGGCCATGTAGCTGTCTTCTACATTTCTTGGCATAGATGACTGAGCACTTCCAGCACTGCATCCATTTATTGAAACATCTCAGTGGGTATTCTGTCATTTCCTGGAGCCTTAGTTTTTTGTTTTTTTTTTTTTGCCAATTCCTTTAATGCAGCCTAGACTTCTTCCTTCAGTACCATTGGTTCTTGGTCATATGCTACCTCCTGAAATGGTTGAATGTCTATTAATTATTTTTAGTACAGTGACTGTGTTTTCCTTCCATCTTCTTTTGATACTTCCTGCATTGTTCAGTATTTTGCCCATGTTGTTGTTATATGCCTTTGAGTCGGACCTGACTCATAGAATCCTTTAATATTGCAACTCGAGGCTTACATTTTTTTCCTTAGTTCTTTCAGCTTCAGAAATGCCTAGTATCTTATTTCCTTTTAACTTCCTAATTCCAGGTCTTTGCACATTTCGTTATAATACTTTGTCTTCTCAAGTCACCCTTTGGAATCTTCAGGTCAGATCTTTTACTTCATCATTTCCTCCTTTCACATTATGTTCTCTCTGTTCAAGAGTAAGTTTCAGAGTCTTTTCTTACGTCATTTTGGTCTTTTCTTTCTTTGCATACATGATAAAAACAAAAGGTCCTTTTAAATGACCTTTTGCTTTCTTTATGTATGACATCCTTGATGTCATCTCACAACTCATCTTGTCTTTGGTCATTGATTCAGTACATCAAATCTTTTCTTACCCTTTTTTTAAGTTATTGTTATTTATTGTAAGAACAGCTGGTTCATAGTGGAATAAATATTTTGATCTTAATAAAAAATATAATCTGATGCAATGCTGCTCCTATGTACTATAGGTGCAGCAAGAGGGCTGGACCAGTGTAAATTCAGGAGTTGGGCTTATTTGAACAAAAATAAGTCACCACAGAGGCAGCATCTGGGACTCAGCGTAGGACTCTGCTGCTGGAACCCGTGCCTTGTGCACCGCTGGTCCGTATGTTTCCCTCAGATCTTCAGATTGTGTCTAAATTCAGGTGGGAATATACTCAAGGTCGTATTTTGGCGCTCCTAGATTTTTTATAATTGTCTTCAGCTTCATCTTAAACCTGCATACAAGCAATTGATGGTCTGTTACACCATCAGCCCCTGGCCTTGTTCTGGCTGATACTGAGGTTCTCCATCATGTCTTTCCACAGATGTAGTCATTCTGATGCCTGGATACTCTGTCTAGTGTGGTCCACGTGTATAGTCGCTGTTTATGTTCTTGCAAAAAGTATTTGTAATGAGTAAGTCATTAGTCTTGTAAAATATTATCTGGTTTTCCTCACTAAGGCCATATTTTCCAACTATTAATGCTTGTTTTTCATTTCCAACTTCTGCATTCCAATTACCAGTAATTAATAATGCATCTTGATTGCATGTTTGGTCCATTTCAGACTCCAGAAGTTTTTAAAAGTCTTCAGTTTCTTCTTTGGCTTTAGTGTTGATACATATATTTGAATAATAATAGTATTAACTGGTCTTCCTTGTAGTTATATGGATATTATCCTATCACTGACCACATTTTACTTCAGAATAGATCTTGAAATGTTCTTTTTGACAATGAATGTGACGCCATTCCTCTTCAGTGTATCATTGCCAGCATACTGAACCGTATGATTGTCAGATAACACAATGGCCATTTCATCTCACTTACGCCTAGGATATCATTCTTCATGCATTCCATTTCCTTTTGACAGCTTCCAGTTTTCCCAGATTCATACTTTGTATATTCCATGTTCCCATTATTAATTAATATTTGCAGCTGTTTCTTCTCATTTTCAGTCATGCCACATCAGCAGATGAAGGTCCCAAAGCCTTGTTCTATCCATGCCATTAGTTGCCACTTTGTGGGGGAGCTCTGGTGGCATAGTGCCTAAGGCATCTGACTGCTAACCAGAAGGCTGGCAGTACAAACCTATCAGCCATTCCTCGGAAGGAAGACTGGGCAATCTACTTCTGTAGAGCTGTTGTTGTTGTTGTTAAGTGCTGTCGAGTCGTTTCCGACTCATAGCGACCCCATGCACAGCAGAACGAAACACTGCCCGATCCCGCGCCAGCCCCACAATCCCTGCTATGCT
>NW_006921650.1:6754788-6770724 GCF_000298275.1 Orycteropus afer afer | reverse complement strand
GGAAACCCAAGGGGGAGTCACCATGAGTCAGAATTGCCTCAACGGCAGTGAGGTTTTTTGTTTTTTTTTTACTTTATGGAGGCAGCTCTTCCCAGTAGTATCTTTAATGCCTTCCAACCTGAGAGGCTCATCTTTTGGCACTATATCAGTGTTTCACTGCTATTGATAAGGTTTTCAGTAGCCAGTTTTTTCAGAAGTGGACTGCCGCTTCCTTCTTACTTGTCTGTTTTAATCTGGAAACTGTGCTGAAATCTGTCTACCACAAGTGACCCTGCTGGTATTTGAAGTAATGATGGCATAGCTTCTAGCATCACAACAACATGCAAGCCACCACAGTGTGACAAGCTGACAGACAAACAGTGGATATGTGTGATAGATAGAATTTTATATAGTGAAAATAATGTATTCAAAGAATGTTTAATCATATGATAAATGCTTATGATAAAAATTAAGTACAAAATGATTTCAACTTAGCATGATCATGTTCTGCAATTTATGGAAGCCTATATACGTGTTGTTGTTGTTGTTGTTGTTATGTGCCGTAGAGTCGGTCCCGACTCATAGCGACCCCTCCTTGGGTTTCCGAGGCAGTATCACTACGGAAGTAGGATTGCCCATCCTTCCTTCCGAGGAGTGGCTGGTGGGTTTGAACCGCCAGCCATCTGGTTAGCAGGCAAGTGTCTTAGCCACTATGCTACCAGAGCTCCTATATATACGTGTAGGGAAAAAAAAAGTAGAAGAAAATATACTACTGTATTAATAGTATTTCAACATTTTAGCATTATGTGATCTTTGTATTCTCTTTTATATATATATAGATTGATAGAGAATTGTTTATAATTTTCCTATTTTTGTACTATAAATGTGTTATGTAATTTCATTAAAACTGTTGTCTAAAGAAAGGGTTTTGGAACTAGATATGGTTATATGAGTCAGAATTTCAGAAAATAAGTCAATAGTTATGAAGTTGGGAGACATCAGTACATATATGACGCGTAAACTCATAAAACAGAATGAAATCATCTTTGGAAAAACGTAATTAGAGTAGTACATGTGGCTCAAGAGCAAACTGAGAGGAACAACAGCATTTAGAGGTCAGATAAATTCAATAAGGAGTCTGCAAAGGGAGGATTCAATGAGTTAGGAGGAAAGCTAGGAGGG
The DNA here is from genome assembly GCF_000298275.1 of Orycteropus afer afer. Classification (NCBI taxonomy): domain Eukaryota; kingdom Metazoa; phylum Chordata; class Mammalia; order Tubulidentata; family Orycteropodidae; genus Orycteropus; species Orycteropus afer. The sequence continues at coordinate 6,769,563 of NW_006921650.1, read as the reverse complement.
CTTGATGTGATGGAAGGTGAGAAAGAAAAGTATTTCATAGGGAAGGAAAGCTAAGATAGGATGAGCTATCTGATCTTAGAGACAGGAGATAAGAGCTCATGTAGGATGAGGGTAGGAAAATATGTACTGGATTTAGTTAAGGTCCGGTCAGGGAAAGTTCAGTAATAAAGAATGATGAATTATGAAAGGAGATAACCTATTATTAAGGAGAAAACAGAACTCTAAAGAGTATAGGTATAGCAGTTATAGGGAGCAACCTATAGACTAAAGCATAGCACTCAAGGAAGGAACAAATCTGGAAAGAACCCTACCATCACCACTGCCACATCAGGGCCATTAGTAAGGCCTTATTGGAGTTGGCCATGGCCATGGCCCACTGGATAGCAGAGAAGTATTACACTAACAGAACTCACTGGAAAACTGCCCCCAAGGGGGCCAGAGAAAGCAGCTCCCAGGGGGTGGTGCCCCACCCACAGAACTTGGTGGGGTCACTATGCTCTGCCCAGGAAGCTTTCATCTGGGTGTCTGGGGAAACCATCAACAGGGAAATGCCACAGTACAGAATTCCCTGAAATTCATTCATGGAGGCTTGGGTTGCTTAGAAGCCACCCCTTGAAGTATCAGGGAAGTGCCATTCACTGCAGAAGCTTAATGAGAGGAGCACACTGGAAACAAGAAGAGAATCATCTTTCACTGTAGCGTCCCTTCCACACCCTTTATTGTCAAAGTTTAACATTATACTCTCCGGCAAAGGAAAATTGTTTCTAGTGTTCAGTTTCATTATAGCAGAGTAGACAATGAAGAGTGGATTTGGAGTTGAGACCATAAATTGATCACTGGCATGCATGGGAACTTGTTGGTGATGTAGATAAGTAGATTCTGGGAGTAGTAGGAATAGAAGTCAAATTGGAGTGGGCTGAAGAGTGAATAAAATGATGACCAAACAGGTATGTAAACAACTCTTCCAGGAAGATTTACTGAGAAGGAGAGCAGTTATGGGGTGATAAGAGTGTGTCAGGGACCCTGATGGTATGCAGTGGTTAAAACACTTGGCTGCTAACCAAAAGGTTGGTACTTTGAACCCACCAGCAGCTCTGTGTGAGAAAGGTGTGGCAGTCTGTTTCTGTAAAGATTTCAGCCTCGGAAACTTTATAGGGCAGTTCTGCTGTGTCCTATAGGGTTGTTAGGAATCAGAATTGACTCGGTGGCAATGCGTTTTTTTTTGTTTTTTTTTTTTAATTAGTGTGTGGGATATTGCCAGGAAGGTTATCTTTTTTAAAATGTTGTAAACTCTATTAAAATAAAACATACATACGTAAAAATATTTAAGTCAAATGTATATGGCTCAGTGAATTTTCAAAGTGAACACAGCTATGTAATTACCACCCAGATCAAGACAGAGAACATATCCAGTATCCCAAAAGCCTCCCTCATGCATCCAGTTAAAAATCTGCCTCATAAAGAGTACCCACTACCCTGACTTCAACAACATGGATTAGTTTTGTTTTTGTTGTTCTTTTTTTAATAGAAAATGAATCATATAGTCTATAATCTGTATCTCTCTCTTCTTTCAGTCAAAATGAATTTCTCCATATTGTTGATTCTAGTTTAATTAATTTTTAAAAATAATTCCTGAATAGTATTTCAATTTGAATAGAGCAGTTTATATATTCTATTGTTGATGGTTATTTGTGTTGTGTTCATTTTTGCACTATTACAGAGAATGCTACTGCTATTCTTGTACCCTGTCGGTAAAAAATAAATATAATCGATTATCATTGTTCACAGATTTTCTGTTGGGAGTTTGCTTATTTGCTAAAAATATGGCTATAGTGGTCATTCGCAGACACGTGCATGTTCAGAATGGCAAAAAATTTCTAGCTGTAGTTGAACAAGCTTGGCTTGGTATTCACTAATTCTTTATGGACTTACTGGAACGTGACTACTGTGTGGGGTTTATATTTATGAGTGAAGTTGCTTAGTCGTAGGATCTGCATATATTCACTTTTGCTAGGTAATACCAAACAGTTTTCCAAAGTGACTGTACTGATTTACTTCTATAAACTGCACATAGTTGCAGTGACTTCACATCTTTACCAATCCCCCCCCCCTTTTTTTGTTTTCATATTAACCTTTTGATGACTCTGCACTGGTACTGCATTGTGGTTTTAATTTACATATCCCTGGTGAGTAATGAATTTGTATACCTGTTCATGGATCCATTGGCTCTTTGGATGTTCTGTTTTATGAAGTCTTTTGCCTGTTTTTTTCTGTTGGGTTGTCAAACGCCCCCCCCCCCCCTTTTTTTAAACTTTTAATTGTGATTTAGATGAAACTTTACAGAGAAAATTGGTTTTCCATTCAACGATACACATATACATTTTGGTTTATGGCACTGATTGCAATCCCCACATTGTGACAGCACTCTTCTCACTTCCTCCCTATGCTTTTTTTTTTTTTTTTTTTTTTTTTAATTACTGCTTTGTAAGAGTTCTTTATATATTCTGGATATGCCTCTTACTGGGTGTGTATACTACAGATGTCTTCTTCCACTCTGTGGATTGCCCTTTTACTCTTTTAATAGTGTCTTTTGATTAATAAAAGTTCTTAAACTTAATGTGATCCCAAGTATCAACATGTTTACTTCGTTTTTAGAGATTTTTATTTGTCTTAAGATATCTTTGCTTACTCCACAGTTATGAATATGTACCCCTGTGTTTTCTTCTAAAAGTATTATTGTTTTATCTTTCTCACTTAGATTCATAATTCAGCTGGAATTTGATTTTTGTGTGTGGTTTGAGATGGGAGTCAAGATTCTCTTTCTTTCTCTCTTGTTTTTTCCCATGTGGATATACAATTAATTGACCTAGCATTTATTGAGAAAACCATTCTTAAAGGAAGAGTTCCCTCCCGCACCTGTGGAAAATAATAAAACATGTTTGCATGTTGATAAGAATGATCTAGGCCTACTGATGAAACAGGAATGGGATGAGTAAATGAGAAAAGGGATGTAGAGTGTGGAGTCTATAGCATAAATAGAACATTGCTTTTCTTTGAAAGGAGTCTAAATAAATGCAGATGTAAGTTGGTTTATAAATTTGACTGTGAGAAGATGAAAGAATTCCCTCTGTGTGCTTTTCTTTTGTTCATCAGATAAGGATAGGTCCTGAGGGGGAAGGGTTGTGGAGGATTCAGGAGAAATGATGTAAGTATGAAAGCCCAGTTTGCTTGTGTGAACATTCTCTTGTCCTCATGCATGCTTGCACACTCACTCATTTCTCTCTTTAACACTCTTTCACAATATTCAATACATTCACATTCTGTAAGAGAGAATCTGATTTGAGTAACTTAGTCACTGTCCAGTTTTTAAAAAACCAGATGTCATTGAGTCAGTTGCAACTTATGGTGACCCATGTATGTCAGTAGAGCTGTGCTCCATATGGTTTTAAAAGGCTAATTTTTAGGAAATAGATTGCCAGGGCTTTCTTCCAAGGTGCCTCTGGGTGGACTCAAACCTCCAACCTTTTGGTTAACTCAAGTACATTAATTATTTTATCACCCAGGAACACCCTTATCCAGTATAGAACCTTCTTGATGGGTAGAACTCTTGAACTAGACTTTGTAATAGGCCATTGACTTGCTTAAAAGGTTCACTTTGGGTTAGATGTTCTTCTCTAATCCAGTTAGATGTGGGCCAGGGATAAGGGGGAAACACATGGTATAAAACACAGTCACTTTCACATATCACCCCAGTCTTTTTGCTCACAGGGAAACACTTCTTCCTTAGTCTCATGAACCAAACTCTCACAATTAACTCAGAGTGGTCCAGTGTGAGTGACATGAACCAATCATTGTAGTGGTGGTGGTGGTTTTTAGGTGCTCCTACTCATAGCAAGCCGATCCTGTGCCATGGTCACAATCCTTGCTACACTTGAGCCCATCATTGCAGCCACTGTGTTAGTCCATCTCATTGAGGGTCTTCTCCTCCTTAGCTGACCCACTGTTTTACCAAGCATGATATCCTTTTCTAGGGAATGGTACCTTCTAACAACCTGATCAAAGTGGGTGAGACGAAGTCTGGCCATTCTTGCTTCCAAGGAACGTTCCAGCTGCACTTCTTCCAGGACATATTTGTTTTGTCTTTCTGGCAGTTCATGGTATTTTCAGTATTCTTCACCAACACTGCAATTCAAATGCATCAGCTCTTCTTCAGTCTTCCTTATTCATTGTCCAGCTTTCAGATGCTTATGAGGTAATTGAAAATACCATGGCTTTGGTCAGATACGCCATAGTCTTCAGAGTGACATCTTTGCTTCACTGTGGTGAGGTAGATAGAAAACACTGATTAGCCACACTTTAGTCTTATGGCCAGCCCTAGGATCCCCTGGAACAGAGCTAGCCTTGCCTAAACCATGTACTGATTGTGGTAGAAGGGAAATATAGATTGTTCTTCTCAGAGAAGGGGTGGAGCAACTGTTGGATAAATGAAATATATTAAAACATAATGGAGGGAAGCATTTATAGTCCTTTGATCTTTAGTAGAGTATAATGATTGCCTTTTTTGTAAAATAAGTGAATTAAAAACTGAAGCAATAATGTTAAAGCCTTTATCTTCTTTCAGAAATTGTCTTTACTGTTAATCCATGGAGTTCAATGGCACAGTGGTTAAAGCATTTGGCTGCCAACCAGAAGGTCAGTGGTTCAAACTCACCAGCTGCTCTTGCAGGAGAAACATGAGGCAGTCTGTTTCCCTAAAGATTTACAGCGTTGGAAACCCTATGGGGCAGTTCTACTCTGTGTCAAAATCAACTTGATGGCAGCAGGTTTTGGTTTTTGGTATTAATCCTTATTCTTGACTAACTAGCAGTAAGTATTTCCTTTCAGCTTATGTCTCTTCCTTCTTACAGGAGAAATAAACTTCCCTATAACAGCTTGTAGTAGAGTGTTGGGGGAAGACATTACTCTGAAGTGTAAATTATTCATCACGAGAAGATGCTTTTGCAGACATGGCAGTGAACCAGAGTGTTTGCCAGACTTTTCATATATAACTTTAAACACAAAGAGCATTAGAAATTATATCTTTTATCTTATATTTAAAGTATTATAGACTGCCTATAGGATAGGTTCACTTTCTTCCAAAATCTCTTTTGTAATTGTACATCTAACCTTGTTTCTTAGATTGAATCAGTGGAATAGCATTGAGGGAAAGAAAATAATAAAATATCCCCAGATGCTAAACCAGTTTCCTAAGGTTGAGGGCTGTAGTTATTTAGCAGTTAAAGAGTTTGGCTATCATCATGTAACCCTGTGACTGAAATAATCTTTCACTTCTATTTTAAAAAAAGAGTGGAACCCAATAGAAAAGGAAGCATCTTTGTATTACCTTGTGATTTGCTCCTTACCTAAGAAAAAAAGAACCAAATAGAAAAATGCCTTTGCATTATCTTTTACTGTGTTGATACATAGTGTTTTCTTAAGTAACATCTGAACTTGGGAAGAATAGATAAATACATGTTTGTTTTCGATAACTCTGTGATGAAAACCATTCCTGTTACTATTTTGTGGGAGCCTTTATCTCTAGTATAAGGAGCTCTGGGCACAGTAGTTAAGTGCTCAGCTGCTAATTAAAAGGATGGTGGCTCAGACTGACCAACAGTCTGAGAGACCAACAGTCTCCCAACAGTCACGGGAGAAACAACTTTGCAGTCTGTTTTCCATAAAGATTAAGCCTGGTAACACTATGGGGCAGTTGTACTCTGTCATATAGGGTCAATATGGGAGGAATCGGGTACACAGCAACAACAACAACAACAATGGCAACGACTAATGACTTTGAGCACCTTTTTGTATCCTTATTGACCATTTACATGTTTCTTTGGAGAAATGCCTATTTGAATCCTTTGCCAATGTTTGGATTGACTTATTTGTCTTTGTTGAGTTGTGGGAGTTCTTTATATATTCTGGTTATTAAACTTTTAGCAGCTATATGGTTCCCAAATATTTTCTCTCATTCTTGATAAAGTACTTTGGTGCACAAAAGTTTTTCATTTCGATGAAATCCAGTATATCTGTTTGCTTCTTTGTTGCTTGTACTTTTGGTGTCATAGCTAAGAATGTGCTCTCAAAACGTATGTGCTATCTTGAAGCTTTACCTACTATGTTTTCTTCTAAGAGTTTTATGGTTTTAGTTCTTATATTTAAGTCATTGATCAGTTCCATGAATTTCAACACATGGATTTGTGTAACCACTGTCACAGTAGGGATATGGAACAGTTTTATCACCCTAAAAATCCTATCCCACTATAATCACCCTGTCCTCCCACTTCTATCCCCTGGCAGCCGTTGATCTGTTTTCCATCATTGTTTTGTCTTTTTGAGAATGTGTGTGTATGTATGTGTATTTATTTTGAGACTGGCTTGTGTCACTCAGCATAGTGCTTTTGAGATTCATCCAAGTTGTAGTATGTCCTGTGTTGGATATGTAATTTGCCAATATTTTCTCCCAGTCTAAAATTTGTCTTTTCATTCTCATAACAACAGTGTCTTTTACAGAGAAAAAGTTTTAAATCTTGATAAAATCCAATTTACTAATTTTTTCTTTTTGTAAATAGTGCTTTTGGTGTCATGTTAGTAACTCTTTAATCCTAGATTATGAAGATTGTCTTCTTTGGTTTTTGGTTTGTGTGTGTGTGTGTGTGTGTGTGTGTGTAAAGTTTTATGGTTTTACTTTTAGATCTGTAATCAATTTTTAGTTACCTTTTGTGTAGATGTGAAGTTTAGGTTATGATTCATTTTTTTATATGTGTATGTCCAGCTCTGGTGGCGTAGTGCCTCAGGCATTCGACTGCTAACCAGAAGGCTGACGATTTAAACCCACCAGCCACTCCTCAGAAGGAAGGTTGGGCAATCTATTTCCATACCAATATTGCCTCAGAAACCCAGGGAGAGATCACTGTAAGTTGGATCTGACTCCACGGCAGTGGTTTATGTCCAGTTGTCCATCACCATTTGTTGAAAAGACTGCCCTTTGTCCATTTAATTACTCTTGTGTTTTGTCAAAAACAAGTTAGCCGTGTTTGTGCAGATCTATTTCTAGACTTTGTTGCATTAATCTATGTGTCTGTTCTTTGCCAGTACCACACGGTCTTGATTACTGTAGCTTTAGAGTATGTCTTAAAATGGAATAGTATTTTTCTTCCAACTTTATTCTTGTTTTCTTTTAAACTTGCCTTCATTATTCTAATTCTTTACCTTTTCATATATATTTTGGGAGCTCTGGTAGCATAGTGGCTAAGGCACTTAACTGCTAACCAGAAGGCTGGCAGTTCAAACCCACCAGCCACTGCTCGGAAGGAAGATGGGGCAATCTACTTCCATAATGATACTGCCTCGGCAACCCAAGGAGGGGTCACTATGAGTCTGGTCCGACTCAACGGCACACAACAACAACATATATTTTAGAACCAGCCCATCCATATCTATGGAAATTTCTGTTAAGATTTTTAATATGATTTCATTAACTCTGTAGATCAGTTTTAGAAGAATTGACATCTCTACTATATTCTTTTTTTAAAAGAATACCTTTATAGAGATGAGAATATGCTATATTCATGATGCAAAAAGAGGACACTATGAGGAAATATATAACAAATGACAAGAAAGAAATGGAAATGAAAATGTGATTGCTGGAATTTAAATTCAGTGGAATGGTTAGAAGATAAAGCTGAGGAAGTTTTCCTGAAGTTAGGACAAAATGACAAAAAGATGAGAGAAATACTAGAAAATCAGAGTATCTAACTAAGAAATCTACTATCCAAATAATAGGAGTTCCATAAAGGTAGAACAGAGAAAGGGAGAGGCAGAAATGATCAAAGAAATTGCCCTAGAACTGAATGAAGGAGATGAAGTTTCATATTGGAAAAGCCAATTTTAAAAAGAACCATACCAAAGTATATTACTGAAATTTGGGGGACCATGGAGATCCATAGGGAGATAAAGAGAAGATGCTGAAAGATTCCAGAGAGAACATAGCAGATGACATAAAATAAAAATCAGGAGACTCAAAACAATAAAAATTTAAGGTAAAAGATATTAGAATAGGTCCTTAAAATTGTTAGCAGCCATCTGTCCTTAAAGTGAAAGTATAGAAGAAAGAAAAAGACCAAAAAAAAAAAAAAAGTCTCTCTTGTACTCTTTCTCAGTAGGAAGTACTAGGGGATGTGCTCTAGCAAAATGAGGGAGTAGTCCAAAAAAGAAGAAGATGTGGGCCAGAGCTGGAGTACCAGTTCAGCAGAACCAGAATGGAAAGTCCCGAGACAACAGTTGTACAGTAGACCTAGAACAGCTGGCACAGATTTGTACAGGAAGGAATTTCTAGAGTAGAGGGATAGGGTAGGGATTTGATAGTTTGTTTTATTTAGCTCAGCATATGGAAAATAACACAAATAGGCTGTGATAAATCTGGTGGAACATTTTCAGAAAGAACAGTCATATAGAAAAGTATGCAAGTGCAAAAAAAAAAAAAAATACACTAATTATTAATTCCAAGAAAGTAAAAATTGTACAAGAAAGGAAATGTATGTATTAGTTAGGGTGCTTTCAAATTCAAATAATAGAAAGCTTATTTTGTTATAAACATTGAGAGACTTTCTCACACAATATAGCATTAGCAATGGGAAAAATTTACCATCTTATTCAACAAAATGAACCCAGATACCATGCTATAATGGTTGGTTAATTCAGTGGTTCAATGATATCATCAAGGTTTAGGATTATACCCATATTTCTGATCTTCCACTTTCAGCCTTTTCCTTTTTGTCCTTCTAGACAAGATAACACTCAAGCACAGAAAAAAAATTATCTATTAATGTGTCATTTTATGATCCAGGAACCTTTCTTAGACCACCCTACAAATCCCCCTTGTGTCTCATGACCAAAATTACCATCATTATTGCCTGAATAATGAGAATCATTGCTACAAAAATTACCACTAATATTATTGATGAAGATGAATTAAAGATAGGGAGAATAAATGGATCAATTATAGTAGTCTAGGTAGGACAGAAAAAGAAGAAATGATGAAGTAAAAGAGCTAAACAGAAGATTTCAAAGGGCAGCTCAAGAAGACAAAGTATTATAATGAAATATGCAAAGACCTGGAATTAAAAAATGAAAAGGGAAGAACATGTTTGGCATTCCTCAAGCTGAAAGACCTGAAGAAAATTCAAGCCTCAAGTTGCAATATTGAAGGATTCTATTGGCAAAATATTGAATGATGCAAGAAGCATCCAAAGAAGATGGACACAGTCACTGTACCAAAGAGCATTGGTTGACATTCAGCCATTTCAGGAGGTAGCAGCATATGATCAAAGATCAATGGTATTGAAGGAAGAAATCCAAGCTACAGTGAAGGAATTGGTGAAAAACAATGCTCCAGAAATTGAGGGAATACCCATTGAGATGTTTCAACAAACAGATGCAGTGCTGGAGGTGCTTACTTGTTTATGCCAGGAAATTTGGAAGACAGCTACCTAGCCAGTCGACTGGAAGAGATCCGTATTTGTGCCCATTCTAAAGAAAGGTGATCCAAAAGAATGTGAAAATTATCTAGCCATATCATTAATGTCACATATAAATAAAATTTTACTGAAGATAATTAAAAAATACAGTTCCAGCAGTATGTTGACAGGGAACTTCAAGAAACCCAAGCTAGATTCAGAAGAGGACATGGAAAGAGGGATATCATTGCTGATGTCAGATGGATCTTAGCTGAAAGCAAAGTATACCAGAAAGATGTTTACTTGTGTTTTATTGACTATGAAAAGGCATTTGACTGTGTGGATCATAACAAACTATGGATAACATTGTGAAGAATGGGAATTCCACAACACTTATTTGTGCTCATGAGGAACCTGTATATAGACTAAGAGGCAGTTGGTCAGACAGAACAAGGAATACTTTCTGTTGTTGTTACATGCCTTGGAGTCAGACCTAACTCATAGCGACCTCTCCTTGGGTTTCCGAGGCAGTATCTGGTAGCACTTCCGTAGTGATACTGCCTCGGAAACCCAAGGAGGGGTCGCTATGAGTCGGGGCCGACTCGACGGCACATAACAACAACAACAACAACAATCACTACGGAAGTAGATTGCCCAAGCTTCCTTCCGAGGAGTGGCTGGTGGGTTTGAACCGCCAGCCTCCTGTTAGCAGTCAAGTGCCTTAGGTACTATGCTACCAGAGCTCCTCAAGGGAGTACTACATAGTTTAAAATCAGGAAGGGCATGTGTCAGGGTTGTATCCTTTCAGCTAGTTACTCAATCTGTGTGCTGAGTAAATAATCTGAGAAGCTGGACTGTATGAAGAATGCAGCATCAGGATTGGAGGAAACTAATTTACAACCTGTGATATGCAGATGACACAGCCTTGATTGCTGAAAGTGAAAATGACTTAAAGTATTTCCTGTTGAAGATCAAAGACTTCGGTATGGATTACACGTCAACAAAAATCCTCATAACTGGACCTATAAGCAACATCACAGTAAATGGAGAAAAATTGAAGTTATCAGGGATTTTATTTTACTTGGATCCACAATCAACACTCCTGGAAGCAGCAGTAAAGAAATCAGATGTATTGCAATGGGCAAATCTGCTGCAAAAGACCTATTTAGAGTGTTGATAAGCAAAGATGTCACTTTGAAGACTAAGGTGCACCTAACCCAAGCCATGATATTTTCAGTCAGCTCATATGCATGTGAAAGCTGAACAGTGAAAAAGGAAGACCGAAGAAGAGTTGATGCTTTTGAGTTGTGGTGTTGGCAAAGAATACTGAAAATACCATGGACTGTCGGAAGAATGAACAAATCTGTCCCAGAAGTGGTGCAGCTATAGAATGCTCCTTAGAAGCGAGAATGGCCAGACTTGATCTCACCTACTTTGGTCACGTTGTCAGAAGAGATTAGTCTCTGGAGAAGGATGTCATGCTTGGTAAAGTAGAGAAAAAAGGAAGACCCTCAATAAGATGGGTTGACACAGTGACTGCAAAAATGGGCTCAAACATAGCAAGGATTGTGAGGATGGCGCAGGACCGGGCAGCGTTTCATTCTGTGGTACACAGGGTGCGTGTGAGTCAAAATCTACTCAACGGCACTGAAAACAACAGACAGGAGAAGATGATATCCCAGAACTAATACAGCAGAAATGGATATTATAGCAGTGGGGAAATGATTGCTTTAAAGATTGACTACTTAAGGTTGCTATATGTTTCTGACAGGTTTTTAATAGTTAAATTTTCTATTTGAAATCAAGAAATTGCACTACCTCCTCTCCCTTAATTATTAGTATGATTATTTATTTCTCAAATACATGCCTGTAAACAATTTTTAAAGTTTGTATTCACTGTATACAACATACAATGAAGGACTTTTGGAAAAAAAAGAAAAAAACAAAACATGGAGATATATAGTTCCTAATCTTAAGGAACCTAAGTTCATTTTACAGGGGTAGGACATATATGTAAAAATCAGTAATAATTCTAATGACAAAATTAGATTCTAATAATATAGAATCCAAGGTTGTAAATGATGTTAATATATTATTATTTGGGTGTGCCTTAAATTTTTCTTTTATAGTAATTACAATTCTGAAGGCTTTTAAATAGGGAAACTGCATTTTAGATGCATAGGGATGTTTGCCATTACATTTATCATACATACTTTTGTAAACCCAGTAATTTTCTTTGGGTTCCTTTTTCTTTTAAAATAGTCTTTCCCAATGGCGGTGGGAAGGGGTGCTATTGCTTTTTCGCTTGGGTCATTTTTTTGTTGTGTACAGCTTCCCCTTACATTTAACAATGTTCAGCATCCCTGACCTCTTCCTACTAAATGCCTGTAGTGTCTCCCAGACATTGTTATAATTAAAACATTGTAGGAGCTCTGGTAGCGTAGTGCCTAAGGCACTTGACTGCTAAGAAGGCTGGCAGTTCAAATCCACCAGCCACTCCTGGGAAGGAAGATTTGGCAATCTACTTCTGTAGTGATACTGCTTTGGAAACCCAAGGAGGGGTCGCTATGAGTCGGGGCCGACTCGACGGCAAATAACAACAACAGTGTGTCTAAATACACTGGTGGAGTGGTAGTGGTCAGCACCACCCCCAATTAAGGATCATAGTTTTAAAATATCTGCTTCATTTGTGAAAGTATGCATATATCAGTAATAGTTAATTAAGTGCAGAGATGGCCATCTCTTGTGCTCCATAATTACCATGTACCAACTGAAACTTAATATATTCCTTAAATCCCATTAAATGATGGGATAAAAAAGACAAAAGAATGAATCCACATGGTTAAAAAGAACAAGAGAGGAGACGGCAGCAGATGAAAGACTTAAGAAAGCTTTGAAAGTTGGAAAGCAAATATAAAAAGCAACTGATTTCACAAAGCTGTACTGCTTAAGCAAAGTTCAAACTTAATTCTACAACTGGGAAGGGAAAAAACAAACAGAAAATGGGCTGATTAAAGAACACTAGCAAAGCACAGGAATTGGAGTCACAGCTCTGAACTAATAATGAAATACGTTTAAAAAAAAAGAAAAGAGATTGAAAAATCTATATAAGGAGTAACCAGAAAAAAAAAAAAATATTGTCATGGCATCAGTTATGACTACTAGTGACCCTGTAGGACAGAACAGAACTGCCCCATCCCTTTTCCAAGGGTGTAAATCTTTACAGAAGCATACTGTCTCAACTTTCTCCCTCAGAGAAGCTTGTGGGTTTGAACTGTCAACCTTTTGGTTAGCAGCCACATGCTTTAACCATGGTGCTACCAGAGTAAGGAGTAAAATTGACCCCAAATCCTCTGCCTCAGACTAAGCTGTTGTTCCTCTTCCATCCTACAAGAACTGAAAACACCAGACCCACTACCATTGAGTAGATTCCGACTGATAGCAACCACTGTTGGGTTTCCAAGACAGTAAATCTTTATGGAAGTAGATTCCCCAGTCTTGCTTCTTTGGAGTGGCTGTGGGTTTGAACCACCAACCTTCTGTTTAGCAGTCAGGTGCCTTAGGCACTGTGTTATCAGAGCTTCCTAGAAGAACACAGGAGCTTTATTACCTGGACAAAGTGTAACAGAAGGACAGGGACAGCTGACGGTGTATATGATGTACCGATACAGAAATGAGATTAAATGGAAGTATACATATTAAATGGTGAGACTTCACCAAGCTTCCTTCCTTCCTTTTAGCCAGAGGGAATAAAATTAAAGATTCTGTCAGTGAAGCTGCCCGGCCAGTTTCTTGCTACATTAGTGCCTGTGTCAAGCCTTGCTACTACAGATAATGCTGAAATAATCATTGTATATGTCTCATTGTTTACCTGTCAGAACTTATCCTAGGACAGCATTCTGGTTACCTAGAGCTGCTCTGACAGGAATATACCACAAATGGGTGGTTTGAACAAATAGGAATTTATTCTCTTACAACTTTGGAGGTTTTAAATCCTAGTTCAAAGCTCCAGGCTCTAGGGGCTGGGTAAAAACCCCTCAACCAGAGCTTCAGCTCTGCCTTTTGCTCCCAGCCCACTGAAGCTAGAGGCTTTTCTTCACTCAGACAGCTGCTGGCTACTGAGGCTGACAGACCCAAGGTCAACAGGTGAAAAGGCACAGTCCCAATGTTACCGAGCAACACGGCAGGCCGTTGATTCAAGTCCATTGAATGTCCCAAGATCGGCAGAGCATGGTAGGCTGCTGAACAGTAACTCTGCTACATGCAACAGTTGTGAGGATAGCACAGCACCAGGCAATGTTTAGTTTTTATATGTATAAGGCAACTATTAGTTAGACTGACTCAGTGGCACCTAACAACAACATGTATCCTAATAACTATTTTTAGCTGAAGTCCAGAAAGGAAGTGAACCACTTTAAAATTATTTCTAAAAATAGTTATTGAATTCCATAGAAAGAACATAAAAATGAAGTTTTGGGAGAGGGATCCATTTTTATATTTCAGAATAGAAGAACAATGATGTTTTTACTTACTTCAGATGTATCTGGGGAATGGTAGAGCCAAGAAAAGAACTAAGCATTTTTACTCCCTGAGTTTCTCTCTCACAAGACTGTGACATCAGTGGTTAATCAGCCACTCATCCTTGTCCCTGTTCATAATCCTCAAATAGCTTATTGTGAATAAAAGGACTGTGGGTGGCATCAGAAGAAAATTGACTATGCCCCTTCTTTTCTTCTCTCCTTTTCTTAGGAGTCTCCTGTGCAGTGGGTAATGCTAATAACCTTTCAGAAATTGGATGTTTAACAGAAAATGTACCATCTTTAAATTAAAAGTCCTCAATAGGAATGTTATTTATTTTTAACTTATATGCACACACACAGTTACAATTGCACACTCTTCAGGACTTGTGCACAGTATAGTAAGAAACTATAATGTTAAAGATTAAAAGAGTTCTTTATTTGGTAACATAGTTCTGATTCTTTGTTGTTGTTGTTATGTGCCCTCAAGTCGGACCCACTCATAGCAACCCCTCCTTGGGTTTCCAAGGCAGTGTCACTATGGAAGTAGTTTGCCCCATCTTCCTTCCCAGGAGTTGCTGTTGGATTTGAACCGCCAGCCTTCTGGTTAGCAGTCAAGTGCCTTAGGCACTATGCTACCAGAGCTCCATAGTTCTGATACTAGTGAACTATACTTGTTGTTGTTGTTATGTGCCGTCGAGTCGGCCCCGACTCATAGCGACCCCTCCTTGGGTTTCCGAGGCAGTATCACTACGGAAGTA
>NW_006921650.1:6744538-6754688 GCF_000298275.1 Orycteropus afer afer | reverse complement strand
CCCTTAGTAGGTAACTATTTAAAATCATAGATTTTTGGATATTGAGAAATACTTTTCAGCGTTGTCAATATTCTTTTTTCTAGGGCTTTCTTAAATGAATGATAGTATAAATTGCAAGAATCGTCATGAACTTCTAATTGAAGTTCATCTTTTCACAGAAAAATGTGAGCAAATATTTGTATTTTGAAAAAAAAAAAAACGGAAAACTTTACTCCTCTTTGTACTAAAGTTCTGGTAGGCAGAGCATACTGAATTAAAATTAGATTCTTGTGGCAAGTGAGGAACAACCTTTTAAATAATACTAATATTTTAAAGATACCTGTTATAATTTTTGCATATGTAAATTTTTGTTTAAAGTTGACTGATTTTAACCATTTTTTTTAGTAAAGTAAAATATCCTTTAGGTACAGAAACTGTATAGCAGTGAACTTGGGTTTAGATTGGTGAGTTCCCTGTAAGTTACAGAAATTTCATTTACTATTACTGAGATTCCTTAATTTAATGGAAATAATTCCTGTTTTAAATTTTAGTGTGTGCCTGGTGTATATTTCTTTGTCTTTTTTTTTTTTTTTAAATATATATGTGTATTTGGTTTAGTTTAAGTAACTTCAGTTTCTAGCATTATTCTAAAATCAAATGAATTGATATCATCATGCCTAATAGTTGGAAAGAGGTAGTGATACTTAATTGGATATGATCTTACAACTTGGGTTTGCACAGTCATTCGTCACTTAACCTTTTGTCAGATATTGAACACCTTCAACATTCCTAAAATTAAGAATAACTAGAAAAATGTATCTGAAAAAAATAGGGGAAATAAAATATTATTAAATGTCTTCTGTATGTTTCAGACTAAGAAGTTATGGTTTTATTTAATTCTCACAATAATTCATGCCCTTTATACAACCAAGGGAGCTCTGGTAGCATAGTGGCTAAGGCACTTGACTGCTCACCAGATGGCTGACGGTTCAAACCCATCAGCCACTCCTCGGAAGGAAGGTTGGGCAATCCTACTTCCGTAGTGATACTGCCTCAGAAACCCAAGGAGGGGTCACTATGAGTCAGGGCTGACTCGATGGCACATAACAACAATATAACCAAGGAAACAAATGCAGAGAGATTAACATAAAGATTAGAATGAAAGTCTCTTCTACTCAAATTTTAGAGTGTTTTTATATGGAAGATAGATGTGTCAGGGGTTCTCAAGACAACCTTCAGGTTCGATGATTCTCTAGAGAGACTCACAAGACAGCATATCATTGTACTTACAACTAAGATTTCCAAAAGTCTTCTCCTTGTGGAGTCACATAGGACATGCCCAGTTCCTTAAGCATCAGATGTGACAACACATAAGAAATGTTATCTACCAAGTATGCTCATTAGAGACTCAGTGACTGATATTATTAAATTTTATAAAAATTTTATTAAAGTTGGCACCCTTGACTAGCATGTATCCTGCCTCCATATTCCCAGAAGAAAACCAAGTATGAGCATAAACTACAGTGTGTGCAAACAGTTTATGTACAGTGAGTCCCTCTTACCACTTAGGGAATGGTGGAAACCCTTCCAAAATCTAAGTTCTCAGACACTAGCCAACCAAGGCCAAGGATAATAGTCTTGGGCCTGCTATATTAACCCTTTCCACTCCCTTGACCTTTGGCCAAAGCATCTTTAGAGCAAAACTATCAGTAGGACCCCGTGCAGCAGAATGAGACCAACCTTATATCCTCTGGGTGTGCTGGATGTGGCAACCTAAATTCCATTAACCATAAAGAGCCATCTAAGAAAGCCAGGTGGCTTCCTCTTCAAGTTTCTGTATTAACCGTTTTAACCTGGTGTGAGGCATCAATGCAGTCCCAGTACAACTCTACTGCTGTATTCAAAGTGACCTGAATCCCTTTCAGGCCTGAGATAGTATTGTAATATAGGATACACACACAAGAAGTATCTCAGGGCATGTTGTTGTTATGTGCCGTCAAGTCACACCCGACTCATAGCAACCCCTCCTTGGGTTTCCAAGGCAGTATCACTACAGAAGTAGATTGCCCCATCTTCCTTCCAAGGAGTGGCTGATGGGTTTGAACTTCCAACCTTCTGGTTAGCAGTCAAGTGCCTTAGGCACTATGCTACCAGAGCTCCCTCTCAGGGCATAGTGCCCCAGGAAACAAAGGGTTTACAACTACTACAAATGTTCCAACCAGGACATAGAAATTAGTTAGACATTGCAGGTTATGAGGGTACCCAGTGACCTCCCACCATGGGATCTCCTGCCCAAGGGTTTCCAGTTCTTGGCTTCAGAAAGACTACATGAAGGCAGACAGTTCCAAACATTTGCTTGTCTGTGATGTCAGTTCATCCATGTCATAAGCATGGACATCTTGAAGTGTTCTGTGTGGGAAGTTCAGAAGCTGGGGCCACCTTCTGCTGTCTTACAGTCAGCACCATCAGATAAGAAACACCATAGACTCAGCAGTAGGTCTGAATTGAACTGCTCATAGCTAGTAGGAAGGGCAGCATATGGATTTTTCCTTAAGAAAGAGGGGAAAGCATCCAGCAATAGTTGTGAAACATAAAGATCATTAATGCCCTTTCCCATGCTTTCTAGGTGCTGGGTTTTTGTTTTGTTTCTGTTAAAAAATCAGTGTATATGAAAACTGTACATAGTTTTCAATTATCCCCTACTGTCATGAAGGCCTTTCATGTGGAAAGGTTGAGTTCAAGAGGGACAAAAAACATTTTCATAAAAAATATTTTAAAATCATTTGACCAGAAAGACACATTGTGTTCGGGAATTGGTCAGGATGTAATCTGAATTTTCAAAACATTTTAAAATGTGTTTATATACTCACCCTTTCATCTTCATCAGTTATCTAGTGAGCAGCCTAGAATAAATCTCTTTATAGCTTCATTTAGTAATCAAACTGCCTTATTAAAGTAAGTATACCAAAAGAAAGATGAGGGAAGAAGAGTCAGGCTATTAATTCATTGTAACAAAGCTCAACTAATCTGGAAACCTGAACAAAAGTCAGTAGCAGTGAGATTGTACCCTAGATGGGGTGCAGCATCAGATCTGTCATGGGTGAGTAGTGGGGTCACACTTCTTTAATATTCCCTCCCCCAACTTTCAGTTTTTGACAGGAATCATAAGTTAGGAATGCAGTTAGCCTCTGCATCAGAAACAGAATCCATTAGCAGCCCAATTTCATCGTCCCATCAGAGGATAAGCCCTTTTCTGTGGGCATCTGCAAGTAACAGTCCAGCTAACATCCATGATGTTTTCATAGCTTAGGGCCCTACAGAGTTTCCTGAACCTGTACCAATCCCAGAGTCTCAGTTCTGTTCATTGAACTTATACCTGCTTTCCTTTCAGTACAGTTTGTGCTGAAGCTGAAACAACCTGTATCATACAATAGCAGGTTTTAGCTTAGAGTCAGGTGCAGGCAATTAGGACTACTACTTCATGATTCAAAAATGCAGCAACCTTTCTTCAGCAGCAGCAGAGCTGAGATGCTGCAAAGCCGGACAGCTCTCATCCAAGTCCAAGTGACAAGGACTTTTTTTTTCTTCCTCCTGGTTGTGTAGTGCCTAAGGCATTTGACTGCCAACCAGAAGGCTGGCAGTTCAAACCCACCAGCCACTCCTCGGAAGGAAGGTTGGGCAATCTACTTCCCTAGTGATACTGCCTCAGAAACCCAAGGAGGGGTCACTATGAGTCGGATCTGACTCCACAGCAGTGAGTTTTGTTGTGTTTTTTTTTGAAAATTTATTTTGCTTTTGTTGAGAATATGCACAGCAAAACATACACCAATTTAACTCCCTTCCTGATTTTAAACCGTGCAGTATCCCCTTGTTCTGTTCAAATGACAGCCTTCTGGTCTTTGTACAGCTTCTTCATGAATGTAATTGTTCTGGAATTCCCCTTCTTCTCAGTGTTATCCATAATTTATTATGATCCACACAATTGAGTGCTTTTGCGTAGTCAGTAAAACACAAGTAAACATCTTTCTGGTATTCTTTGCTTTGAGCCAAGATCCATATGATATCAGCAATGACATCCCTCATTCCACGTCCTCTTCTGAATCCAGCTTACATTTCTGGGAGTTCTCTGTCAATATACTGCGCACCTGGTTTTTATTTTTTATTTTTATTGTGATTTGGGTGAAAGTTGGCAGAGTAAATTCAGTTTCCATACAGCAGCTCACATACACTTTGTCTCATGACATTGACTGCAATTTCCCACAGTGCAACAGCTCCCCTCCCACTCTCTCCCCAAAGTTACCTCTTCCCTATGTCCTTCCCTCCCATGCACTCCTGCCCTCCGCTCCCTGTGCGTATATAGCCCTTCTATTCTCCTGTAATTGATCTCTCCAAGGAATATATCTGCCTAATGTAAGTGTTCAGCTCATATGCCTGTCTTTTGTTTGGCTGGAAGTCACAGGATTGTGTTCAATTCCAGACCTGAAGGGCAGCTAGGGGCCATAGTCTCACTGCTTCCACCAGGCTCTATCAGACCAGCAAAACTGGTCCCTTTCTTTCTTTTTTTCTGTTTCTTTATTTTTTAATGTAAATACATTTTATTGAAACTAAAGTGACATGGGTCAATTTTTTTTTTTTTTTTGGCAGTGTTCTCTCCCCTCTCCGCTCACCCCTAGTAACCAACAAAGAAAGTTTCCTCCCATATATAAACCTTTCTTTGACTTTTTACAGTAATGAACTAATACTATATTTGTCCTTCTGTGATTGACATTTCACTCAGCATAATATCCTCCAAGTTCATCCATGTTACTGCTACAACTGGTTTTGAAGTATCTTCAGTAAGATTTTACTTGTGTGTAATATTTATGATATTGTTCAATTATTTCCACATTCTGTGGGATCATCTTTCTTTGGAATGGGTACAAATAAGGATCTCTTCCAGCCAGTTGGCCAAGGTAGCTGTCTTCCAAAACTCTTGGCATACCTGAGTAAGTGCCTACAGCATGGCATCCGTTTGTTGGAACATCTCAATGGGTTTTCTGTCAGTTCCCAGAGCCTTGTTTTTCACCAGTTCCTTCAGTGCACTTTTGACTTCTTCCTTCAGTACTATTGGTTCTTGATCATATGCCACCTTCTGAAACAGATGAACATCAACTGATTCCTTTTGATGCAGTGACTCTGTGTATTCCTTCCATCTTCTTTTGATGTTTCCTGCATTTATTTGTTTTATATTTTACTATTTGTGCTTTTGTTACTATATTAGATAATCCTTTGGTGAAAACTAGGCCTGGTGACAACGCTTTTTTATCTTAGCAGTCTTAGAGTCCAAATTGACCCATTCAAAAATATGTACATCAGGCTGGAACATCTTTAGCCTCTTAAGAGACATCTGATTTCATAAGAGCTCATTAGGAACTAAAAACTACTTTTTTAAAACTCCGAAAGTGTATTTCCATCTGGAGATGCTCTCTCTCTCTGTCTCTCTCTTTTCTTTCCCCCTGGAAACTAAATACAGGTAGTCTTTGACTTATGATGTATTCGAGTTAGGAGGAAAACCATACTTATAACCTTCTATTTTGTTTTGTTTACATCTTTTTTAAAAAAATTTTTATTGTGATTTGAGTGAAAGTTTACAGAGCAAATGCATTTTACATTCAATAGTTCATATACATTTTGTCTCATGACATTGACTGTGATTCTCCACAATGTAACAGCTCTCTTCCCACTCCCCCCCCCATAGTTACCTCTTCCCTGTTACCTTCCCTTGCTTGCACTCCCACTCCTTGAGCTGTCTCCCTGTGCAAACACTGCTTTTCTTTTCTTCCACCATTGACCACTCCAAGTAGTGTATCTACCTGATATAAATGTTCACTCCATATGCCTGTCTGTTTGGCTGTAAGCCACAGGAATGAGTTCAATTCCAAATCTAAGGGTGGCTAAGGGCCATAGTCTCAGGGATCTGACCAGGCTCTATCAGACTAGCAAACCTAGTCTTTTTTTATGATTTTGAGTTTTGTTTGACATTGTTCTCACGTTCTATCCAGGGTTTCCTGCACTGATCCCCCTCCAAATGGTTGACAGTTGTAGCAGGGCACCATCTAGTTCTTCTGTCGATGGTCATATAGGCTGAGATCCCATGGTCTGCCAGTCCCTTGGACTAATTGTTGCCATGTGTCTTTAGTTTTCTTCATTCTTCTTTGTTCTGGATGAGGAGAGACCCATCGTTCCATATAGATGGATACTTGCAAGCTTTTAATATCCCATTCATTACTCACCAAAGTAGGATGTAGAACAATGTTTTTGTGTAGTATGTTATGCCAGTTGAACTTGATATCCCCTGAAACCATGGTCTCAAGCCTGCACGTCCAGCTACTCGTTCCCTCTTGGCTGTGGCCAGGAGGCCACCACAGCTTTTCCCCTTGCCAGCTATACTGTACACCTGGACATTCTTACAGCATATACAATATGCATGTAGAAACATTGTCTGTTAACCCTATGCCTGGTCGTGGGCACACTACCCCCTGCCTAGACATACCTGATGACTTAGCCTGTCCACCCATCTATTTACCTGTAGATCAGTGCTTGCCATCACTGACAGTGCAGTACTGTGCATGTGAAAGGGTTCACTTTTGTCGCCTGTACCTCCTATGTCTCTCTCTAAGTCTTCCTGTTCCTCAGTGCCACCGTGTTGATCAATCACATTTGGTACATTGCCCTTACATTCACCTGAATCAATACTTTGTCTCTACCTATCTAGCAGTGTTCCCTCTGAGATTTTCTTTGTTTTTATGTTGTCTTCCTGTTTCCAGAGGCTCCAATAGGCAAAGATCGTTCACAGAAACCTGGTCTATTTCTAATACTCAAAAAATTTAAATTTTTATTTGCTCACTAGTGACAAACCAAGGGAATTGAGTCCTATTAACAGTGTTTGCTGCTTTCCTGATTGTGGATCTTTCTAGCATATATGAAATGATAAGCATATAATATTTTATATCAATTTTATCATACATTCAGATGTAATAGCCACAGAATAGAAAGCCATTTTGTAAAAATCTGTTTTTTCCTCATTGCAAATTTATTTAATTCCTTAGAATAAATTTAGCATTTTCATGGTTAACTTTTACAGCTACAGGGATCAGGTGTGAGGGAGATCCTGGCTGGAATGCAAGGGGGAGAGGTAGCAGCAGCAATTGGTAGGCTAAAGAAACTGCTGGAGTGTCTCACCTGCTCCCCTTTTCTTGTGGTTTATCTAAAGCTTTGTTCTATCCTTGGTAGCTTATTTAACCTTTTTTTCCCCTTTCACTTGGAGGAAAGAGCAAAGAAAACATTTAACATTTTTCTCCCACCAAAGCTCACCTTTGGGATTATCTGGGCCCTTTTTTTCTACCAGCTGGAGGAGAGAACAAAAACAGGCATTGCTTGGCCTTGCTTTTATTTTCCTCTTCTTTTGGCCAATACAGCCAAAAGCATCCAAGGCATCCAGCAAGCCAGCTCTCCTGGGATAAGAATTATCTTTTTCAAATTTCATTGGTAACTTTTGTCTCCCATGACAGACAGTATCTCAGCTGTTATTTCATAAATGTGTAATGCTATGGCTACCTGGTCACCACAGTTTCATCATACCCTGCCCCTTCTCATTTCCCTTCCCAAACAATGCTTTTGCCATCTGTTAAAATGTGAATTAAGGTTGGTCTAGAATATCTCACTTATGACATTATTGTTTGGGGGCAAAGTCCTTAAGACCATTCTCAGGCTTGAAGATTCACTAGAAGGATTCATGGGACCCCATACACAATGCTAAGGTTTATTACACTAAAAAAGGATACAAAGCAAAAAGAGCAAAGAGAAAAGGCACATGGCGTGAAGTCCCGAGGAAAGCAGGAGAAGGCTTCTGAATCCTCTCTTAATGGGGTCACATAGGGCTCATGTGCCTAATGCTTCCAGCACTGGATCCTGACAACACATGAAATGCTGTCTACCAAGAAAGCTCATTGGAGACTCTGTCCAAGGTTTTTACTGGGAGTTGGTCTCATAGACACCCTTGCTTGGCATGTACCAAAATTCAAAACTCCCAGAAGAAAAGTAGGTGTTTAGCATCAACTGTATTATGTGTGCAAACAATTTAGGCACAGTGAACCCCTCTTATCAGTTAGAGATTGGTGGGAAGCCTTCCCAATTCCAAGTTCCTAGACACCAGCCAGGGCCCAACCTGGGAAGCAGGACTTTTTAAGTCTCTGACCTGCTATGCTCATACTTTTCTGTGCAGTAGGGTAAAATGTCTCTGGCAAAACCAAAACCAAACCCCCTTCCATTGAGTCCATTCCTCCTCAAAAGGACCTTATAGGACAAAGTAGAACTGCTCCCATAGGGTTTCCAAGGCTGTAAATCTTTATGGAAACAGACTGCCACATCTTTCTCCTGTGGAACCGCTGGTGGCTTTGAACTACTGATCTTTTAGTTAGTAGCTGAATGCTTTAACCACTGCACCACCAGAGCTGCTTTCCTTTGGTGTGTGTTGGGGGGGATTGTTATATAAACTTAGTTTAACACAATAAATTCTTTATAGTTCGGTTCAGCAGGACAGTGAATAAGAAAACAGAGCTTCTAAATATTTTTATACCCTTCCACAATATAATACTTGTGATTTCTTCCTATAACAATAATTTGAAATGAGTACCTCACAGTGGAAAGCATAGAAAACCCAGGAGGACTCACTGATTTGAAAACTGGGGGTTGGAGCAGAGTCATTTAAACAATGTACTATATTTAAATATACATAATTAAAGAGATATGTTAGAGAGTAATTCTGTTTCCTGGAGTGTGAGCATAAACCCAGGGAAGGGGGTACGAGAAGTTTCCAACAGGGAGACAAACTTGTCTGTGGGTTTGTCGTACAAACCCTGTGGTGACGTGTTGATGTGAGTTTTGGGGCTGAGCCACTGGTGTTTCAAACCCAGCAGGATGCACATGGTGCACAGGTATCAGCCCAGCTTACAGACTGAGACAGACTAGGAAGAAGGAAGAGGCCGTCCACTTCTCAAAGAATTGGCCAGGGAAAACCTTATGAATAGCAAAGAAACACTGTTTGATACATTACCGCACAGCTTTATGAACAGGCCATTTAGGTTAGAAGGCTCTAAAAATAGGACTGGAAAAGAGCTGCGTCTGAGTAAACCCAGCCTTACTCATATGGATAAGGTAAAGCTTTTGAGACCTCCATTTGCTGATGTGGCACCACTCAAATTGAAGAGAAACAGCTGCAGACACCCATTAATCATCGGAACATGGAATGTACAAAGTATGAATCTAGGAAAATTGGAAGTTGTCAAAAATTAAATGGAACGCATAAAGATTGATATCCTTGGCATTAGTGAGCCGAAATGGACTGGTTTTGGCCATTTTGAATCAGACAACCATGTGATCTACTATGCCGTGAATGACAGTTTGAAGAGGAATGGTGTGGCATTCATCATCACAAAAGATGTTTCAAGATCTGTCCTGAAGTACAATGCTGTCAGTGATAGGATAATATCCATACACCTACAATGAAGACCCACTAATATGACTATTATTCAAATTTATGCCCCAACCACCAAAGCCAAAGATGAGGAAATTGAAGATTTTTATCAACTTCTGCAGTCTGAAATTGACCAAACATGTAATCAGGATGTGTTAATTATAACTGGTGACTAGAATGCAGAAGTTGGAAACAAAGTAGAATCACCGGTAGTTGGAAAATTTGGTCTTGGTGACAGAAATAATGCTGGAACTCGCATGGTAGAATTTTCCAAGACCAATGACTTGTTCATTGCAAGTACCTTTTTTGAAGAACACAAACGGCAGCTCTACACGTAGAAGTCACCAGATGGAACACACAGGAATCAGATTGACTACATTTGTGGCAAGAGGCAGTGGAAAAGCTCAATATCGTCAGCCAAAATCAGACCAGGAGCTGATTGTGGAACAGACCATCAACTGCTTATATGCAAGTTCAACTTGAAGTTAAAGAGTCCAAGAGAGCCAAAATATGATCTTGAATATATCTCTCCTGAATTTAGAGATCATCTAAAGAATAGATTTGATGCATTGAACACCAACGACCGAAAGCCAGAAGAATTGTGGGAGGATATCAAGAAGATTATCCATGAAGAAAGCAAGAGATCACTAAAAAGAC
>NW_006921650.1:6739018-6743160 GCF_000298275.1 Orycteropus afer afer | reverse complement strand
TGGTGAAGAATGCTGAAAGTACCATGGACTGCTAAAAGAACTAACAGATCTGTCCTGGAGGAAGTGCACCCGAAATGCTCCTTGGAAACAAGAATGGCCAGAGTTCATCTCACCTATTTTGGTCATGTTGTCAGAAGGGACCACTCCTTGGAGAAGGATGTCATGCTTGGTAGGGTGGAGCGTCAACGAATGAGGGGGAGGCCTTTAACGAGATGGATTGACACACTGGCTGCGATGGTGGGCTCAAGTATAGCAGGGATCGTGGAGCTGGCGTGAGATCCGGCAGTGTTTTGTTCTGCTGTGCATGGTGTCGCTATGAGTCGGAAACGAGTGGATGGCACCTAACAACAACAACATCATGAATAGTAAACATTAATGATTCATTTATTTTTCAATTGAGGTAAAATTCACATAACCTGTGAATTAACCATTTTTAAGTATAGTCACAATGTTATAGTTCTCCATCTACTTCTAAGACATTTTCAGCACCCTGTAAGAAAACTTCAGACTCAGTAGCAGTCATTTCCCACTTTCCTCACCCCCAGACCCTGGCAACCACTTACCTACTTTATGCCTCTATGGATTTATTTATTCTTGAGTATTTTATGTTAAGTGACATAATACAATTATAATCTTTTGTGTCTGACTTCTACTTAGCATAATGTTTCAAAGTTCATCAACATTGTAGCTTGTAATTCATCTTTAAGACAATATTTCACTACACATTTCTGAACTTTCATACATAGTATCTAATTTTTATCTTTTGTCTTCAGAATTTAATTTGTGGTTGATTTAAGTTTAGAAAGCCTCAAATTAAGGCTAAAGTTTCCCTTTTAGGGTATAAATAATTTTTATCTTTTGTCTCAGTTGTATCAACTTGAGACCTTGGTTTTCTGATACCAATATAAAAAATTCTAGTTCAACATTTTCACTTGTGATTATGAAATAAGGACAGTACAGTATTTAAAAATCACAAAGGCAAATACTGCTGAATAGTCAGAGATGCCAGAGTTTTGAAATTAAATTATTCACTGACAGCACCATAGCACAAGAGCCTGAAATGTTCATTTTTCAGTCAGTGTAATTCTGAATATAAAATACCGAAAGCAGTTTTGAAAGGAAAGGTATAATGTATAACATTTTGAGTATTTGGAAGGCCAAAAGTATAAAAGCTGACTACTGCCTAAGAAAAATGTCAGCTCTATGAAAAATCTACTTATGAGAAGAGTTCTAATTTCTGTGATGATTATAGGTAATTATGTTTCAATAGGAAATAGAAAGTGAGTGCTGTTTCATACAGTAGTTATATTCCAAGTTTGGATAGTTTTCCAGTCATGGAGCTCATGATGGCTATTTTCAGTGTTCATTTGCCAGTTGGGCAAAAAGAAATAGTCAGCTGCTGCCTTTTGCAGCTATTTGCATTTTTTCCTTTCTAAATGCAGCATCCTTTTCTACACTATGAAAGCTATGTAGTTATAAAAGGTTTCTAAGAGGAGCCAGAATCTGTTGGATTTTCTCCTTTTCCTTGGTTACTGAGAAATTTCAAGCAGCTAAAGTGCTATATAGATTTTTTTATTTTAAATTACTATCATGAGAATACTTTTGTGTTTACATTAGCCATCTTATTTTGAATGCTGTCATATTAAAATAGTTGAATAATAGCAAAGTGAACTTTAATTCTCAAATGCATATTACAGAGGAAGTGCTTTCTTGGTTAAGATTTTTTTAAATTCAGCTGAGAATACTGTCTAATACTTAAGATTTTTTTCTGTGGACTATGCATATTCTTGAACTTCTTCTAGGAAGCCATCAAAAGTAAAGCCATATTTGACTTCAACATAATATGCAATTTGATAAACTAAACACACACACAAAAAAAACCCAAAGTCACTGCTGTCGAGGCAGATCCAACTAATAGCAACCCCTCCGTGGGTTTCTAAGGCAGTATCACTAGGGAAGTGGAGTGTTCAGTCTTCCTTCCGAGGAGTGGCTGGTGGGTTTGAACCGTCAGCCTTTTGATTAGCAGTCAAATGCCTTAGGTACTACACTACCAGAGCTCCCTTGAGAAACTAAACCCCAACCAAATCTCTTCAGCCATACTTCATTTTTAGCAACATTTTAAACTAGGATCTCTTTGCCTCCCCCTCCCCACACATGCATACGCACATTTATTTACGGGTGTTTTTGTTTGTTATGTATTTACATATACTCCTAGTTAAGTATATTGGAATACTCCATAGCATTGCGTTTCCCAATTCTATTTATGTCTCTCTCCTTGTTATTTTTAACTACAGTTACATAGCAGAGAGCTTTGTTGAGATAGATGGTGAACTAGGAAAATAATGAAGATGGAAATAAACTTTTGTTTAGAATATAGTTGGAAAAGTACATAATTTTGTCATTTACTAAAGGTCAGACAACTTATAAATGATAAAGTCTAGTTATGGAAAAGGAACTACCAGTTAAATATTATTCTTAATATAAAACATAGTGTTGGTGACAGTTTCTTCAAGGTTCCACTGCTTTTTTTAAAAAAGAATGAGTACTACGTTATTTGAAAGCAGCAACTTTACCAGTTGTTTGCAGATCCTGATAAACGAAAGGAGCTAACATTAATTGAGTGCCTACTATATATATGCCAAGCACCATTTTAGGTTCTTGCCCTGTGTAATATTGATAGTTTTTGATGTAGGTGGACTTATCTCCATTTCACACATAAGGAAGTTGAAGTATAGAAAGATTAAGTAATTTGTGTTAGAAGTAGGAAGTGTAGTAGATGTGAGGTTTCAGCCTAAGTTGTTCCACTGTACTGTGCTGCTTCCACCAAACCTGGGGTTGGCAAGCTGTGGCCTATGGGCCCAGTCTGACTTCCTGCTAGTTTTAGTAAATGAAGTTTTATTGAACATAGCCACACGCATTCTTTGTGTATTGCTTATAGCTTTCAGGCTACAACAGCAAAATTGAGTAGTTGCAACAGAGACAAAACCTAAAATATTATTTGTTCCATGACAGAAAATGTTTCCTAAACTCTTCATTAAACCATACTTTGAACTGAGTGCTATGAACTGAGTGTTCATTTCATGACAAAAATTTTAATCTTACTGAAGCATTAAACTTAGAAGAAAGCAATAAATTCCCCATAATCTAATGAGGAAGTCAAAATATTAACTAACAACAAGCTGTGAATGTTCAGAAGCTTTCAGTATTAAATTTGAAGACATAGGCTGGAATGGTTTAAATGTAGTCCCTTCTATTCCTATGACTTTATGCATTGTAATTCATTTTAAAAATCAGTACTTGGATTAGTTCTGGCAAGATGGCGGACTGGGCAGAAAGACTACACAGACCCTCTTCAACAAGAAAAGGGGAACCAATTAACACAGACACAGAATATAGTCCTGGACCCCTGAGCCTTGAAGGGAAGGATATAGAAGTTGACTAAACCCCAACTAGCAGAAGAATTTGCGTGAAAATACCAAAAAAGGAGACATACGGAGCTGCGGTCTGGCAGCGATCCTGAGGGCACAGACAGCTTGGAGATTCCCAAGTGCTGGTAGGACTTAACAATTAACCTAAAAATCAGCCCTGCTAACCAGGGACTGCACGGAGGACTGCTCCGGTGGCTGGGGAATAAAAGGAGAAGGTGAAAAGAAAGGCGGGCTGAGCTGTGGACTTTTGCCAGTCCAGAGGGTGCCGCCATTTTGAAGATCTAAAAGCGGCTTGACTATTTTGGATATTTAAAGAGACAGTGCTCTCGCAGATTCCTGGGGCTTAAGAACATGTTCTGCTTTCCAGCAACCCCAAGAACCCTCCAGACCTGCAAGACTGAAAAGGTAGGACATTCCTCTTGTTACTCTTATACCCCACACACGCTTGGTGAACTGAGGTGCGACCATCCCCCACTCCCACCTACCTTGTGGGCCCACAGGAACTCCATCACAGTCTGTGTGCTCAGACGGAGCCTGTGTGCCCTGCCCTGTCCTCTACCGATTTTTTTTCCTCTCTTTTGTTGTTTTTCTTTTTTTCTTTTTTGCTTTCTTTTTCTTGTGATGAGTTTGCTTGTATTTGTCTGTTTTAAAACAACTGGTAGCATAGTGGCTAAAGCACTTGACTGCTAACCAGAAGGCTGGCGGTTCAAACCC
>NW_006921650.1:6710524-6736244 GCF_000298275.1 Orycteropus afer afer | reverse complement strand
ACTCAAAATCATTTGGAGAAAAAAAAAAAGGAGGGGGGGGACCAGGTTTGCTGGTCTGATAGAGCCTGGTGGAACCACTGAGACTATGGCCCCTAACTACCCTTCAGGTCTGGAATTGAACCCACACCTGTGGTTTCCAGCCAATCAAAAGACAGGCATATGAGTTGAACATTTACCTCAAGTACATACATTCCTTGGAGAGAACAATCATTGAGAAAGAAGGGCTGCCTATGCACAGGGTAACAGCTCAGGGGGCAGTAGTCCATGGAGGGATGGACACTGGGAAGAGGTAACTATGGGGAGGAATTGGGAAGGGAGGTGTTGCAGTGTGGTAAGCTGTTGTCAATGTCATGAGACAAAGTATATGTAAACTGCTGTATGGAAAGTGAATTTGCTCTGTAAATCTTCACCCAAATCATTAAAAAATAATAATAGTATTAAGCATATTAGATAGTATCTGACACATACCTGTCATTCAATTAAATGTTTTTCTCTAAAAAAAAAAATCAATACTTTTAAACATTTCATTTTCTTATGAAGGTAAGTCTAAATTGCTTTTGTTAGCTTTTTTTTTAAACGAATAAAGTTAAAATTTCAGTAATATATTAATGACATTAAGCTGTACCAGCAGTTATCTTAATATTTATACTGAAAGAAACATTTATTCATATTAAAGTGTAGTATAGCTTAAATTTTTTTTAAAAAAAATACTACAATAATAGAACTAAGGGCAAAGGATATATGTTGGAGGTGGGGGGAGAGGGGCAGGTGCATATGCACCAGCTGCTCAGGTGAGAAAGTAACCTTATCTGAGGATGTAAGATTCCTCAGTAGACTATTGCCAGTTTGCCATCACATTTCTAAAGGCTTTCTTTATTGTCATTCAGTTGAGTACATTCAGCTTTTTTATTTCAAGTCATTTTCCTGAGTGAACTATACCAATTTCATCTTACTGTAGTACTTCCTAGTAAGTTTGGTGGTAGTGCTGGTGGTGTTAGTCCTTAAAGTATACATGGACTTCTTGAAACAATGGTTCTTTCACCTTTGATTTTCCAATTCTCAAAAGAATAAAAAGTAAGAGGGGGAAGTTAGCATTAAGTAATTTTAACTTTTAAACAGTGATGTATTCTTAGCGTTTGGGGAGGGGATGGCCAACTGTATCTCATTTAATGCCTCATGATACTCTAATATCCCTATGAAGTGTGAAAAAGTACCGAACACACTCGATACAAGATTTCAGTGAGTATTTTATGGTCAGCATTAGGATAGGCTTTTGAATTATCTGGTTTATTCTTAGAATCTCTGGATGATGCAAATGGTTAACACACTCAGCTGCAAAAGGAAAAGTTGGAGATTCAAGTCCACCCACAGGTGCCTTGGAAGAACAGCCTGGAGATACACTTCCACACAATTAGCAGTTGAAAACCTGGTGGCGCACAATTCTACTCTGACACACATGGGAGCACCACGAGTTGAAATCTATTTGATGGCAATTGGTTTTAGTATATACTCAGCATAAACCAAACGAAACTCACTGCCATCAAGTTGGTTCCGACTCATAGCGACATCTGTTGGGTTTCTGAGGCAGTAAATCTTTATGGAAGTAGATTGCCCCATCTTGTTTCCACGGAGCGGCTGGTGGGTTTGAACCACCAGCCTTCTAGTTAGTAGTCAAGCGTCTTAGGCTCCACACCCATAGAACTCCTTATACTCAGTATGGAAGGCAATTATTTATGTATAACAAGCCATGAATATTCAAAAGCCTTTGTTGTTGGGAGTTACTGCTTAAGGATACTGAGTTTCTATTTGAGATGATAAAAACTTTTGTAAATAATTGTGATGACGGTTGCACAGCAAAATAAATGTAATTAATCTCATGGAATTGTACATTTGAAAATAGCTAAATGGCAAATTTTTTGTTATATTTATCACAATACAATTAAAAAAAAGCTTTTACTGTTAAGTCTAGGGGTATAGACTGGGAAGCTTTAAATGTAGTCTTTCCTATGATTTTTATGAATTATAAATAATGAAAATTAAATACTGTGAACATTGAGGTTTTCAAGTAGAAGTATAATGTACATCTTATACTGGTGGACTTTTCAGTCTAAAGAGGAAGAAAAGTTAGGTTTTATGATTATTCTTATGAGCTATAGAATTTTATATTATCAAATTTAATATTCACAATGGCCATCTGAAATGAGTGTTGTTCTCTAGATGAGAAAAGTGGGGTTGTTGTTAAAAGGCTTGTGAGAATTCTAACCTAAGTCTGTTTAACTTAAAATTTCTTTCAACTCACTGTATTCCATAGCATTAATCTGTTAGAAGGAGCTCTGGTAGCATAGTGCCTAAGGCACTTGATTGCTAACCAGAATGTTGGCGGTTCAAACCCACCAGCCCTCCTCGGAAGGAAGGTTGGGCAGTCCTGCTTCTGTAGTGATACTGCCTGGGAAACCCAAGGAGGGGTCGCTCTGAGTCGGAGCCGACTCGATGGCACATAACAGCAACAACAACAATCTTTTAGAGTAAGTGAGATACACACATCTCACCAAGTTACACTGAGCAAGATCAAAGTAGACAAAATAGTAAGTGTGCTATCATTTCAGAGGTGTGAAAGATCATTATGAAATTGAGTTGAGAAAGGTAATGCTGGAGTAAAGCTCTTGGTTAGGGATTCAAGGGTCCAATTCTACCAAGCTATTAAGATTTTACCTCTGCTTATTCCTCTTTGTTAATCTCAGGCAAGCTCACCATTCTTAAAATGTGCTTTCATGGTACATATTACACATGTCCTGAGACTTTGACTTTACTCTGTCCATCTATAGGAAACCACTGAAAATTTCACGGCATAGTGCCTAAGGTATTTGGCTGCTAACCAGAAGGCTGTCAGTTCAAACCCACCAGCCAGTCCTCCGAAGAAAGATGGGCAATCTACTTCTGTAGAGAGATACTACCTCAGAAACCCAAGGAGGGGTCGCTACGAGGCGAAATCGACTCAACAGCAGTGAGTTTGGTTTTGATTTTTGGAATGATTACCAATTTCAGCAAAAAAAAAAAAAAGGCTGAAAGGAAACACTTCCTGAGGGAGATTAAAGGTGACAGCCTTCAGTATGGATCATACCTCAACTTAAAACAAAAATCCTCACAACTGGAGCAATAAGCAACATCATGATAAATGGAGAAAAGATTGACGTTGTCAGGGATTTCATTTTACTTGGATCCACAGCCAACACCCATGGAAGCAGCAGTCAAGAAATCGGATGATGTGTTGCATTGTGTATATCTGTTGCAATAGGCTTCTTTAAGATGTTAAAGAGCAAAGATGTCATTTTGAAGACTCAGATGTGCCTGACCCAAGCCATAGTATTTTCAGTAGCCTCATATGCATTTGAAAGCTGTACCATGAACAAAGAAGATAGAAGAATTGATGCCGTTGAATTTTGGTATTGGCAAAAATACCATAAAAAACCACGGACCTTCAGAAAAGCAAACAAATATGACTTGGAAGAGGTATAGCCAGAATTATTCTTAGAAACGACAATGGCCAGACTTGGTCTCACCTACTTTGGTCATGTTGTCAGAAGGGGCCAGTCCCTGGAGAAAGATACCGTGTCTGGTAAAATAAAGAGTCAACAAAAATGGGAGAAACCCTCAATGAGATGGATTGATACAGTGGCTATGATGATGGGCTCAAGCATAGCAAAGATTGTGAGAATGATGCAAGATCAGGCATTGTTTTGTTCTGTTGTACTTAGAGTCACTAGGGGTTGGAGATGACTCAGTGGCACCTGTCAACAATGACTACCACTACCCCTTCACAAGCACACTTACATCATCATATCTTGAAGCTTACCTATCAAGCTCAGTAGGCACTAGGCGAGACCTCAAATTGACTCACTGTCATAGAGTCAATTCTGACTCATAGTGACCCTCATAGTGTAGAACTGCCCCGTAGGGTTTCCAATGCTGTAAATCTTCATGGTGGCAGACTGCCTCATCTTTCTTTTGCAGAGCAGCTGATAGGTTCAAACCACTGACCTTTTGGTTAGCAGCTAAATGTCTTAACTGCACCACCAGAGCTCCTTGTAGGGGAGGCCTAGACATGCCCTTTTCTGTTTTCCCCTCCAAATGAAATGTTTTAACAGAGAAGAAAAGGAGATGACATACAGATTTAAAAGGAAGATATAAAACTGCCTCTGTTCATGGATGACATGGTTGTCTACTTTAGATAATTCCAGAGAATCTACCAAAAATTCCTAGAATTAAGTAAATTTAGCAATTTACTTTAAATAAACAATTGGGATTTTTTTTTAAAGTTTTTATGTTAACACCTCAAGAAAAGATATACTTAGGTATAAATTTAACAAAATATGTGCCATATGGGTGATGCAAACTGCAAAGCATTGATTGAAAAATGCATCAAGGAAGCCATAAATAAATGGATACCATATTCTTGAACTTCAAGACTCATTATGGAAGTTCTCCCTGTATTGACCTATAGATTCAACACGATCACTATCAAAACCATGCGCTTTTTAAAAATAGGTATTAAGAAAAGCATTCCAAAATTTATGTGAAAAAGTAAATGAATTAATACAACTAAAACAATTTTGGAAAAGCACAAAGTTGGAGGATTCACTAAATTTCAAGACTTACTGTAAAGCAGCAATAATTAATACAATATAATAGTACTGCAGGCTTTTATGGCAGCCTTATGCACAATTGCCAAACACAGGAACCAAGCAGGATGTTCTTTAATGAGTAAATGGTTAAACGCTGGTACATCCATACAATGGACTACTCCTCAGCAATGACATTGATTGAACTACTAATTCATGTGTCACCATGGATGAATCTTAAGTACAGTTTGCTAAATAAAGAATCCTTTTAAAGCCCATGAAAGATGAAGCCCAACAACACTGAGAATCAAATCCAAACCCTTACAGTGTTTGTTTGCTACTGCTAGCATATAAACTCCATGGATGCTGGGTGTTTTTTTTTTTGTTGTTGTTGTTAATTGGTTTGTTCATTTATGTTTGTTTCCTAAAGAAAGTAGATATTAATGCTTCTGACGTAGAGATGAGGCAATTCATTAAAGTTAAATTACTTGCTAAATAGAAAACAGAATTTGAACACAGGTCTTTCCAGTTCCTACTGTACTGCTTCTCTCCATATTTTTTGCCAATACCTTTGGCTTAGTGTAGTGTCAGAATTAGACCATGATTCTCAGCTTGGGCCGACATACTATAATCTTTTGGAGAGCTATAAAAATTCTCAGGCTGGTCTCTTTCCTTGTAAGATCAGGTGAAATCTTTTCCCCATGTGATTCTGATACCCAGTGACAACAGAAAATTACTGTAGGAAGTGGTCAATAAGTGCTTGTTGAATGGATGAATGAATGGAGTTAATAGCTTAGTACATTATTTGCCCACCCACTTTTTCTGCTATAGTATGTTCACTTTTCTTGGCTTTTTTTATTTCCCCCCCTTAATTTTGTCTTTTGCATTTTACTTTGGAAGTTCTTTTTCTTTCTTTCTTTCTTTCTTTTTTAAATAATCACTCTCCTTTGCTATAAGAATTATTACAGGAACACTTAGATGTTTCTTTGAACTTTGAACTTTCTGGCGTCTTCATCCCAGAGACTTACCTCTCTGATTTCAGCTTAAGGTGGGTTTGGACCTACTGGTTACATGATCATTCTACTTGTTTCTATACTGGTAGACAAAAGTTTAGTTGTAGATTTCAGGTTGTTATGCTTGTCAATAGTGAAGATAATTGCAGGAGGAAATTGACTATGAGTGTATGGAAGGAGCCCTGGTGGCACAGTAATTAAGCTCTGAGCTGCTAACCAAAAGGTCAGAGGTTCAATCCCACTGCTTGCTCCATGGAAGAAAGGTGTGGCCGTCTACTGTAAAGATGACAGCTTTGGAAACCCTTTGGAGCAGTTCTACACTGTCCTATAGAGTCACTATGAGTTGGAACCAACTCAATGACAGTAGATTTAGTTTAATTTTGTTTTTCACAATTAAAAGTTAATCAGGAATTAGGTAAAGGTTTCTGGAGTCTATTGACAGTGCTCATTTTTCTTTCTTACTGTTTTCTTCATAAAATATTTATCAAATATCGTGCTTGACTACTCAAGATGATTAAGGATTGCCCAGGTTTTCCTGTAAAGACTTACAGGTGCAGTTTGACTGCTAACCAGAAGGCAGGCAGTGCAGATCCACCACTCCTCGGAAGGAAGGTTGGGCAATCTACTTCCGTGTGATACCACCTTGGAAACCCAAGGAGGGGTTGCTATGAGTCAGATCCAACTCAACAGCAGTGAGTTTGTTTTTTCGCAGTTTTATCACTTGCTTCATAAAGCTCTATCCATGGAGTTATTTTGGAGTTGGAGACGCGTTAAATGTTTTAATTCAAGCAGGGAACATTCACTTTTGTTATGAAGCTATGAAAATTGAAAGAACACATCTTACAAATTTGTCAGTGGGAATTATGAGAATAAATCTGAAAGGAATGAAGCTATGACAGTTCTACATGATGCATTTCCTGAGGACTTTCAGGCTTATTGAACTGAATTGTAAAAATGAAACAGTGTTGAGGATAACAGCCACAAAAAGATTTCTAGATACCTTTATGCTTTTCAACAAGACTAAGAGTACGATTTAAACACATTTAGAATATTACTGATTTTTTAAAAGTGTCTTATTACTTGAAATAAGTGTCTTAAGATATCATTGCCCTCTTAGATATTTCTTTTTTTCACAGCTTGGCTACAAATTGTTGTTCTAATGGGACGTATTGCTAAAGTAATAATGTAAATCAAATAAAAAGATGTCATTCATTAACCTAATCCAAAACCCTGGAAATGTTTACAAGTGAGCTGCATTGTATTAGGGAAGATAAGACCAAAACAACTGAGAGTTTTCAAATCCTTCAGAAATCACACTATATAACCTTTCTATGTGGTTATAGATAAAATATATAGGAAATTAAGTGGAAATTTATGAAGGATAAAAAGCCCTGAAAATACTTAAAGCAATACAATAAAACACAAACTACTGAGAATAAGCACATGATTGTACCTAGATTTAGTGGAAAACAAAAGAATAAAATGAAATACATGCTGTTCCAAAAGATTCCCAGAAGTAACTGTAGTATCAAATGTTAAATTAGAGTGTAGGAGGGAGGGATTTGCTCTTCTCATTCAAGAAGAGATGGCAAAGGAATAGTATTTTAGGTTTAAGTTAAGCAACCCTCCAAAAATTAAATTAATTATATAGTTTGACTCAATGTATATAAATTATTTATAATATGTATGAGTCGGAAATGACTCGACAGCATGTAACAACAACACATACATACATATAAATACGTTATAAATAGAGTGGCTGTATATTAAAATACTAATAATGGTTATCTTCCAATAAAGAGATTATGGGGTTTCTGTCCCTTTCCTTTACTCATATTTTGAACAGTTTCTACTGTGCATATGCATTGTGTATTAGAAATTAAATAGCAATAATGTGGTAGTTATGTTTGTGTGTCAACTTGGCTGGGCCTGGTTGAGTGGTTGGGCAGCTGGTGGTACTTATTCTCCATGATGAGACTGGCAATCAACTCCATGGTGGGATCTACCACAAGCAGCTGAGTAGCTGCTTTGGGTATGTGGTTTGCTTCCTCTACATAACAAGCAGTTTTGGAAATGATCTCTAGCTTATGGCACACTTGGACCCTGCATGTAGCCGTGTCGTTGTTCAGCAGCCTGCCATGCTCTGCCAACCTTGGGACTTAAATTAATGCCCTGCCATATGATTTGGTAATATCGGAACTGTCCCTTTTTACTTGTCAACCTTGGGCTTGGCAGCCTCAGCAGCCAGCAGCTGTCTGAGTGAAGAAAAGCCTCTAGCTTTAGTGGGCCGGGAGCTGGAGGCAGAACTGAAGCCCAAGGCTGAGGGGCTTTCACCCAGTCCCTAGAGCCTGGCACTTTGAACTTGGACTTAAACCCTCCAGACTGTTAGACTATAAACTCCTGTTTGTTAAGGCCATTCCATCTGTGGTATATTCCTGTCAGAGCAGCACTAGCTAACCAGAACAAATAACAACAACAAACCCTTAAAACACTCAAATTGTGATATTAACTATATGTGTAGGTCAGAAATGTGCTACTATAGTAAGTAGGTAGTTAATGCCTGTCCCTAATATAACCTTCGCAGATGTCTTACCCTACTTGCTCACCTGCATGTCCCACTCAGACATATCTAATTGGCTACTGGATCTAGGAACTTCTTTATAACAATGTTTTTGGCACAGTTAAAATCACCCCAGGAGCTTAAATATCAATGCTTTGGTGCCACCTAGAAATTCTGATTTAGCCGATTGGGCACCAGGACTTTTTGAAATTCCCCAAGTTACCTTAATGTGTAGCTAAGATCGAGAGTCCTGTTATTTATTTATTTATTTTTATTGTGATTTGGGTGAAGATTTACAGAGCAAATTCACTTTCCATACAGCAGTTCACATAAACTTTGTCTCATGTCATTGACCACAGTTTAACACAATGCAACAGCTCCCCTCCCACTTCCTCCCCATAGTTACCTCTTCCCAGTGTCCATCCCTCCATACACTCCTGCCCCCTGAGCTGTCTCCCTGTGCATAAGCAGCCCTTCTTTCTTCCATGATTGTTCTCTCCAAGGAGTGTATCTACTTGAGGTAAATGTTCAACTCATATGCCTGTCTTTTGTTTGGCTGGAAACCACAGTTGTGGGTTCAATCCCAGAGCTGAAGGGCAGCTAGGGGCCATAGTCTCAGTGGTTCCACCAGGCTCTATCAGACCAGCAAACCTGGTCTCTCCCCCCTTTTTTTTTTCTCCAAATGATTTCGAGTTTTGTCCACATGTTCTCCCTCTCTATCAAGGATCTCCTGCATAGTTCCCTTTCTGAGAGCCCTGTTTATAAGAAACTTAAGGAAACAAGTTATTTGTTTCCTTGATTCTTTAATTTGTATTCTTTTGAAACCATTAACTTGCCTGTACAAAGTTGTGTTGAACTTTATACATATTCTTTTCAACTGTTTTTAAAGCTATGTTTTTCTGTCCAGTCTGCCACTGCATTAACATGGTAGCATGATAAATCTCACTTTTTCTTCTTTCCACTCTATCTTCTAAGCTGTGGCAGTAGTTAATTTTCTATAGCATAAAATAATTATGTCACTGCCCTGTATAAAAACCTTTAACTATCTGTTCTTTAAAGGCTAAAATATAAGTTCCTTGGGCCTACATACTCTGACCTCTACCTATTTTCAGTTTTATCTCTTGTTATTCTAACACTGAAGAGCTCTGGTGGCTCAATGGTTAAGGCGTTCAGCTACTAACAGCAAAGGATCAGCGGTTCAAGCCCAGTTCTGTGGGAAAAAGATGAAGCAGTCTGCTTCTATGAAGATTTACAGCCTTGGAACCCTTATGGGCCAGTTCTACTCTGTCCGAAGAGTCATTATGAGTTGTAATTGAGTTGATGGAAGTAGGTTGTTGTTGTTGTTGTTGTTGTTTTTTTTTAATGCTAACCAGAAACTCTAACCCTACTCTCCATTCCTTGAATAGGCCAGTATTTTCACACCTGCCTCTGCACATGCTTTTTCATTTGTCGGTAATTGTGATCATAGTTCCAACAGTAGATTCAGAAATAACATTTATTAGAATAGAATGAAATTAGCATTTATTGAGCACATTAGCCAAGGATGGTGTTAGGTATTTTAAAGTATGTCTTATAATCCTTGCAGGATTAGGGATGGTCCCTAAGATACGATCATTTTTTTCTCTGTATACATAGGAACCTGAGGCTTTCACAGGGCAGATGAATTGCTCAAAATTATAGTTAATGTAGGGCAAAGATGGGATTTCAAATTCCAAGCTCTGGGTTTGTTTCTATGTCTTTTTTCCTCCACCCATCATCACTTTGCTTCAGCAGTAAATGCCCATGGGATCATTATTATATCCTCTTTCCAAACATGGTATTCATAAACATTTGATGATTTTTTCAGCCTTGTTTTGAATTCTTCATAGTACAAAGAAATAAATTTAATTGTCTTAAGAGATAGAATAGGAGTCCCAAATGGTACTGGACTACTTACAGAAAAGTGAGTATGTTAGTCCTGCGCAGAGGTACTTCAGAAGGAAGCGCTGTTGATCTGCTTCCAAAAGGGCACAGCCTTGAAAACCCTATGGAGCAGTTCTACTCTGCACACGTGGGGTTACTGTAAGTCACAATCAACTTGATGACAAAAAAAAGAAAAGGTAGAATAATCACTGTTTCTATTGTTCTATTTATCATTAGTTATATTAAATAGTTTATTGTTACTGTCTGATTATTATTGAGTTATATAATCATATATTTACATTTTAAAAATCTTTTCTCTGTTGTCCTTATAAATTCAGACTCATTGCCATCCTGTCTGACTTAAGTAACCACCATTGGGTTTTCAAGGCTATAAATCTTTACGGAAGCAGACTGCCTCATGTTTCTTGTTTGAAATGGATGGTGTTTTCAAACTACTGACTTTTTGGTTAGCAGCCCAGTGCCTTAACCACCCACCAGAGCTCTTTGATGTCCTTATAAGTACTGAATATTTTCACTTTTCCTTTACTGTAGTTTAACACTTACTCTGTAGTTCTTATTTGAGCAAAATGTCCTACATTGTTCACAAATTGCCTGGCTTGAGTAAGACCTGTGTGTGTGTGTATGTGTCTCTGTGTGTGTATTTAAGGGTTGTTGTTGTTGTGTGCCGTCAAGTCGGCCCCGACTCATAGCAACCCTTCCTTGGGTTGCCGAGGCAGTATCACTACAGAAGTAGATTGCCCAACCTTTCTTCTGAGGAGTAGCTGGTGGGTTTGAACCGCCAACCTTCTGGTTAGCAGTCAAGTGCCTTAGGCACTATGCTACCAGAGCTCCTTATTTAAGTGTTGTTGTTGTTGTTGTTGTTGTTATATACCGAGTCACATCTGACTCATAGTGACCCCTCCTTGGGTTTCCGAGGCAGTATCACTACAGAAGTAGATTGCCCCATCTTCCTTCCGAGGAGTAAGTGTAGTCGACCATAAAGCTCAGTCAAGCTCATTCCCTACCCATATGAAGAACAAAACTGAAAAGCTCATGTAAGTCAATAACCTTTTATGGTACCCATATGAAGAACAAAACTGAAAAGCTCATGTAAGTCAATAACCTTTTATGGTGCAAAGTACAGCCTCTGAAACCTTAACTACCTCTGTGTGGGAAAGTGTTGTAGTTTAACAAGAAGTTAATTTGGACAATGTTAATAACTTGTGACTTCTTGGGTATTGAGATAAGTTTGGAAAAATATAATATAGTTTATTCCCTTACATAGACTTCCCCAATTATGTAAATATTCTAATTATAATATTGTTTCTTTGAGGATACTACTACATAATTTTTGTTTTATAATCTAATTTGAATAATTTTTCCCTCCCTTAGAATGTGAAACATGTTGCAGAAGCATTCAAGAAGTGGCTGAAGAGGGAAGGAAAAAAGTGCCACTGCCTATCAGAAAACAAAACAAAACATGGGAAATACAACCACCAAATTCCGTAAAGCGCTCATCAATGGTGATGAAAACCTGGCCTGCCAAATATATGAAAACAACCCTCAGCTAAAAGAATCCCTTGATCCAAACACATCTTATGGGGAGCCCTACCAGCACAATACTCCATTACATTATGCTGCTAGACATGGAATGAATAGAATATTAGGGTAAGTATTACTGTAAACCAATTGATAACAAATTGGTGAAAGGAAAAATGTATTATATCTGAAAATATACAGATATATATGTGCATGTTATATGGTATAGTAAGTTAAACTTGCTAAAAGTATATGCCTAAATTATTTAGTATGATTTTGTAATTAGGCCTAAATTAGAGCATAAGTTTTAAAAGTTAATTCACATATTCTTGTTGCTGTAAATATATTTTGATCCTCATTGTATATATTTTTGATAATGTTGTTGTTGTTAATGTGCCATCGAGTCAGACCTGACTCATAGTGACCCCCTCCTTGGGTTCCCAAGGCAATATCACTACGGAAGTAGATTTCCCAATCTTCCTTCTGAGGAGTGGCTGGTGGGTTTGAACCACCAGTCTTCTTGCTAGCAGTCAAATGCCTTAGGCACTATGCCACCAGAACTCCCATATATAATACATGATGTTGTTGTTGCTTTGTGCCATCGAGGTGGACCCGACTCATAGCAACCCCTCTTTGGGTTTCTGAGGCAGTATCACTACAGAAGTAGATTGCGCAACCTTCCTTCTGAGGAATAGCTGGTGGGTTTGAACTTCAGCCTTCTGGTTAGCAGTCAAGTGCCTTAGGCACTACACTACCAGAGAGCCTATTTTTGATAATAGTATATAGTATTTCATTTACAGCATTTTGATTCTAGAAAAGTACTTGCCATTTATGAAAAAGTTACAGGGAATGGTGCCTAAGACATAGAGTTTTAGCTTGGATTAGCTAGTTTGAGTTTGCCTTGTCTAGCCATGATCAGACTTTAGTATCTTTTTTTTTTAAATGGAATTAAAAGTTACTTGAAAAGACTTTTCCAAAAGCAAAACATTTCTTCAACACTGTCAATAACTGAAAAAGTTAAAAAAAAAAAAAGCCCACATACAAATCTTTAGCAAGAATGCATTAGAGTAACATAACAAATATATTTATGTGAAGATTCTTAGCCTAGTTAAGTGGAATTATGACGTAGTGCCTAAGGCATTTGACTGCTAATCGGAAAGCTGGTGGTTCAAACCCACCAGCCACTCCTCGGAAGGAAGATTGGGCAATCTACTTCAGTAGGAATACCTCCTCAGAAACCCAAGGAGGCGTTGCTATGAGTCGTGATCAACAAGGGCAGTGAGTTAGGTTTTTTTTTTTTTTTTTTTTTTTTTGATAAGACAAAAGCAAAAGACAGAAAAGTAGTTTCAAGACAGATGTAATTGTTTTATTTGTAGATTATGCAGCTATGGAAGTCTGATGCCACAAGGGAGAGAAACACTTCTTTGCTTACCCAGTGAAGTATAACCTTAAAGCATCTTCAAGGCTCTTTAGAACATGACAAAGACTTTAACTTTCAATCTCATTTCTATTTATTTTGTATACAAATTGTCATTCAAGTTAAGCTGTTTGTTTTGGTGTCCTCTGAAACATACCGTGTATATTCTGTCTGTCATGTCTGTTCTCTGTCACATCAACGCAGAAGTGCTTCTTCTTCCTCCTCTAAGCTTTCTCTGACTTAACTAACCTGTCTTTTCCATCAGGGTCCTGTGCATGCTTCACCCACCTGTCTTGAACTGTCACAACCCATCAGACCTTCTATCTCTTTTTGAATGTCTGTGACTCTTAGCTTATTTGGATCATTTGTTTGGTATATATACTATCTCATTGTATGTATATCCTCTGCCTACGTAAATTATAATTTTTTAAATTACTTTCTTTGTGCTTCTGGCTTCTAGTGTGGTCTCTTACACAAAGTAGATAGAAGTTCTATAAAATCATTATCCAAGGAAGTATTTTTTATGATTAGAACTATTAAATGAGAATGTTGTTGTTGTTGTTATGTGCCGTCGAGTCGGCCCCGACTCATAGCGACCCCTCCTTGGGTTTCCGAGGCAGTATCACTACGGAAGTAGGATTGCCCAACCTTCCTTTCGAGGAGTGGCTGGTGGGTTTGAACCGCCAGCCTTCTGGTTAGCAGTCAAGTGCTTTAGCCACTATGCTACCAGAGCTCCTATTAAATGAGAATAAGTTACATAAATAACTTATCTCATCTGGGCCCATGACTTTAGCCACACATACCTTGGGTTAAAAATAGATATTTCTGCCCTTCATCTGTCTTTTTCCCTTTGTCTTTTATTTTCAGTTACCTAAAAACTACTTACTTAGAAGCTACTTCTGAATAAGATTCTGTGAAATTTTGTATTTTTCCTTCCAAAACTCGATCCTCCCTGTGTTATTAACACCAACATACTGAGCGGATAAGATACTGGCAAACATTTATTGAGGTCTTAGTATTTTTCTAGGCACTGTTAACATTATTCTGTATGCATTCATCTTTGGCTTTAGTGGTTGGTGGGAAATTTGAATAGTAGTAATAGTAACTGTCTTCCTTGTAGGCATATGGATACTAATATTATTCACATTTACACATCAACCACTAAAGCCAAAGAAGAAGAAATTGAAGATTTTTACCAACATCTGTAGTCAGAAATCGACCAAACATGCAATCAGGATGCATCGATGATTTCTGTTGAATGGAATGCAAAAGTTGGAAACAAAGAAGAAGCATTGGTAGTTGGAAAATATGGCCTTGGTGACAGAAATGACACCAAGGTTGCATGGTAGAATTTTGCAAGACCAATAATTTTTCGTTGCAGGTACCTTTTTTCAACAATAAACAGTGACTGTTCACATGGTCCTTGTCAGATAGAATACACAGGAATCAAATTGACTAGCTCTGTGGAAAGAGATGCTGGACAAGCTCAATCCCATCAGTCAGAACAAGACTAGGAGATGACTGTGGAACAGACCAGTAGTTACTCTTATGCAAATTTACACTAAAGCTGAAGAAAATTAGAACAAGTCCCCAAAGCCAAAATATGACCTTGAGTTTATCCCACCTGAATTTAGAGACCATCTCAAGTGTAGATTTGACACACTGAATACCAGTGACTGAAGACCAGACAAGCTTTGGAATGACAGCAGGGAAATCTTACATGAAGAAAGCAAAAGGTCATTAAAAAGAAAAGAAAGGAAGTAAAGACTAAAATGGATGTTAGAAGAGTGTGGAACTTGCTCTTGAACAGAGAGTAGCTAAAGTGAATGGTAGAAATGAAGAAGTAAAGATCTGAACAGAAGACTTAAAAGGGAGCTCAAAAAGACAAAGTATTATTATGAATTGTGCAAAGAACTTGAGTTAGAAAATCAAAAGGGAAGAATATGGTCAGCATTTTTCAAACTGAAATATATGAAGAAAAAATTCAAGCCTCAAGTTGCAAGGTTGAAGGATTCTATGGGCAAAATATTGAATGATGCAGGAAGCATCGAAAGAAGATGGAAGGAATACACAGAGTCATTGTACCAAAATGAATTGATTGATATTCAGCCATTTTAGGAGGTAGCATGTGATCAAGAACCAATGATATTGAAGGAAGAAGTCCAAGCTGCACTGAAGGAATTGGCAAAAAAACACGGCTGCAGGAATTGACGGAACACTCATTCTGATGTTTCAACAAATGGAGGAAACACTGGAGGCCCTTACTCACTTA
Organism: Orycteropus afer afer; assembly: GCF_000298275.1. Taxonomy (NCBI): domain Eukaryota; kingdom Metazoa; phylum Chordata; class Mammalia; order Tubulidentata; family Orycteropodidae; genus Orycteropus; species Orycteropus afer. The sequence goes on along the minus strand of NW_006921650.1, from coordinate 6,720,922 downwards.
TGCTAAAAAATTTGGAAGATAGCTACCTCGCCAGCTGACTGTAAGAGATCCCTATTTGTGCCTATTCCAAAGAAAGATGATCCAAGGGAATGCAGAAATTATCAAGCAATATCATTAATATCAAGGAGCTTGGATGGTACAGTGACTAAGACATTTGACTGCTAAACAGAAGGTTGATGGTTCAAACCCATTAGCTGCTCCAAGGAAGGAAGACAGAGCAATCTTCTTCTGTCAAGATTTACAGCCTTGGAAACTTATTAGTGGTTGCTGTGAGTCAGAATCGACTTGATGGCAATGCATTTGGTTTTTGGATTTTCATCATTAATATCACACACAAGTAAAATTTTGCTGAAAATAATTTAAAAATGGTTGCAGCATTATATTGATAGGGAAATTGCCAGAAATTCAAGCAACCAGATTCACAAGAGGATGTGGAATGAGGGTAATTATTGCTGATATCAGATGGATCTTAGCTGAAAGCAGAGGATATCAGAAAGATGTTCCTGTGTTTTATTGACTACGCAGAGACATTTGACTGTGTGAATCATAACAAATTATGGATAATATTGTAAAGAATGGTAATTCCAGAACACTTAATTGTGCTCATGAAGTATCTGTGCATAAACTAAGAGGCAGTTATTTGAACGGAATGTGAGGATTATACATGGCTTTAAATCAAGAAAGGTGTGTGTCATGATTGTATTCTTTCACCAGACTTATTCAGTCTGTATGCTGAGCAAATAATCTTAGAAACTATTCTATATGAAAAAGTGCACACCGTCAGGAGTGGTGGAAGACTCATTAGCAACCTGCACTATTCAGATGGCACAATCTTTCTTGCTGAAAGTGAAGAAAACTTAAAGCATTTAGTGATGAAGATTAAAGATTACAGTCTTCAGTGTAGATTATACCTCAACATAAAACAAAAAAAATCCTCACAATAGGACAAATAAGTAACATCATGGTAAATGGAGAAAAGAACGTTCATTTTACTTGGATCCACAATCAATGCTCCAGTTGCAGCAGTCAGGAAATCAAACCACATATTACATTGGGTAAATCTGCTGCAAAAGGCATCTTTAAAGTGTTAAAGAGCGAAGATGACCCTTTGAAGACTAAAATGGGCCTGACCCAGCCCATTATCTTTTCAGTTGTCTCATATACATGTGAAAGCTGAGCAATGAATAAGGAAAACGGACGAATTGATGCATTTGAATTGTGGTGTTGAGGAAGTATATTGAATATACATACCATAGACTGCCAAGTGAGGAAACTAATCCGTCTTGGATGAAGTGCAGCCAGAATGCTTCTTAAAAGTGAGAATGGCCAGACTTCATCTCTCAGACTTTGGTTATGTTATCAGAAGGGACCAGTCCCTGGAGAAGGATGTCATGCTTGGTCAAGTATATGATCAATGAAAAAGTGGAAGTCCCTCAACAAGATGGATTTGAAATCAGACCAAACGTGGGTCCCTGCCCAGTGCACAGTCAGACCAAATCAGTTTACATGCCAGGTGATTAAGAAGAGAGAAAATCATTTATTGCAAAGCGGCAATGCAAGGAGACAGGGGCCTGTACCCAAATCTGACTCCCTGAATGGCAGCCGGGTTACAGTTTTTGTTAAGTTTCAGGAAAGGGGGTTATACATATTCATAAAAACTTCAGGAATTTGGGTGTGAATTAGTTGAGGATTGGCTGAAATTTCCTTTGCCTTGGTTTAAAGGGACAGTTGATTTTTAATGCAGTATACTTGCGCACCAGATGAGTCACACCGGCTTCTTGTCATCAGCTGATCGGGGGTTGGGCAGAGGGGAGAATGTCAGTTCCCAGCAACTTAGTTCCTGTGTGTCTCACTGCACATGTCTTTGGGCCAAGGTCAATTTTCAAGTTGTCTCCAGAAACACATTAATGTACTTATCACCTGTTTCTAGGGGATAACATGGAAAAAATGTGTAAATTGACCTTTCATTCCATTCAATTCTTAAAGGAACTGAGTTATCATGTTTACTTATCTGCCTCCAACCAGGTCCTATCTGTCTTAACCAGGGTGGAGGCAGTAGTTGAGCTTTCATTGTGTCCAGTTCTTGAGGAACTGAGTTACCATGTTTACTTATCTGCCTTCAACCAGGTAGAGTATGCAGGCTGAGCTCTGACTCCACCCGGTTTTAGTTTAACACAGTGCCTGCAGCCATGGGCTAAAGCACAGAACGGATTGTGAGGATGCTGCAGAAGCAGTGTTTCGTTCTCTTGTACTTAGGGTCACTAAGTACAACAGAAACTGACTTGATGACCCCTTATAAAAACAATGTGCATTATCTCCTTTAATCCTCATTACAGTTTTATTATTGGTTTGTTATTAACTGTGTTTTAGAGGTTAGGAGATTGAAGCCCAGAAATGTTAAGTAACTTGTCAGAACTCTTGAAGCTAATATGTAGCAAAGCTGGTTGCCCAGGAAGAAGTACCTGAGGCTTTGGAGTCTTAACCACTAGGCTCTAAAGCCCCTTTTTTCTCTATAATCAAATAAGCCTATGTTGGAGGGCTGCCTCAGCTACTTATTAGCAAGGCCAGGTGCTAAGTCACCTGTACTTCAGTTTTCTTATCTGTAAAATAAGTATCTATTTTACAGAGTTTATGAGACAGTTCTGGTAGCATAGTGCCTAAGGCGCTTGACTGCTAACCAGAAGGCTGGCGGTTCAAACCCACCAGTCACTCCTCAGAAGGAAGGGTGGGCTAGTGATACTGCCTCGGAAACCCAAGGAGGAATTGCTATGAGTCGGGGCCAACTCGATGGCACATAACAACAACAACATGAGACAGTTAAATTAGTTAATGTGTATACAAATGTGTTTTATATGCTACCTAGCATACCATATGCACTCGATAAATGTCTATTACTTCTCACCACTGTAACCCTAAATATCTTCAACTCATCCTTGGCTTACTCTTCTACTTTATCTACCCTACAACTAGTTCTCAGTTCACCAAGTCTTACCTCTTGAGTTTACTTCTTTAATTCCCATTGCTCTAAGCTTAGTTCACTCTTATCAGCCTCTGCTCTCAGTAGTTATGATATCTGGCACCTATGTGGTGTTTTTTAAGTCTTTCTCTTACAAACTCATATCCTGATTAACCATTCTAAAGCCTAACTTTTCAGTGTTATTTATCTCATCAGAAGACTGTAACACTACTCTATTTTCTGCATTATTGTATGTGGCTCCCTTGTTCTGTTCTCATTCTACCCAGTGAGCCTAATCACTCATAACTGTCTAACATGATCTCTTCAGTCAGACTGGTTGATTGACTTTCCCTTTTCTTTCTTTACCATTAGGAATGCTGCCCCCTTAGCTTCATTCCTGTTGTACCCTGGTTCTCAGATGGCTTCTTTCTTTTCCAATTACCTGACGTTCAAGTTACAACTTGGTTTCTGCTTTGTTCATGAATTCATCCTCAATTACTCTGATCTGAAGTCTCTTCTCCAAAATGTCTACAACCTACATTTTAAAATATAATATCATTATTAACCTATGTTTATATTAGTCTTATATCCTCTGGTGGCACCATGGTTAAAGCATTCAGCTGCTAACTAAAAGGTCAGTGATTTGAACCCACCAGCCAGTCCGCAGGAGAAAGATGAGGGAGTTTGCTTCTGTAAAGATTTACAGCCTTGGAAACCCTATGGGGCAGTTCTACTTTGTTCTACAGGGTCGCCATGAGTTGGGATAGGAGCTCTGGTAGTGTAGTGCCTAGGGCAGTTGACTACTAACCAGAAAGCTGGCGGTTCAAACCCACCAGCCACTCTTTGGAAGGAAGATGGGGCAATCTACTTCTGTAGTGATACTGCCTCAGAAACCCAAGGGGAGGGGTCGCCATGAGTCGGGTCTGATTTGATGGCATATAACAACAACAACACAAATTGTGAGTATCATAAATACAGTGCTAGACATGGTTATGTTCTCGATAGATTAATTATTGGTAACTTAATCTCTTAAGGATTTCTAACATGACCTTTTTGTTTCATTTTCAGTGAAATTATAGAACTTCTGTTTAGTTTCCTAATGTTGAGCACTCCAATAATACTTAATATCATCTTATATGATTAATTCAAAGTTTGCTTGAAATAGCAAATAAAAATATTTAAATATCATTACCAGATAATGTATATATTTAAGGAGCCCTGCTGGCACACTGGTTAACCACTTGGCTGTTAATCAAAAGGTCTGCAGTTCACTATACAAAACATTGTTCCACCTACTACTTTGGCGAGTAGCGACTGGGACCTTAAAAGCTAGGAAGCTGCCATCTAGATGCAATAACGGGTCTCTCCTCGTCAAGAAGAAAGAAGAAAACCAAAATTAATGGAAACAATCAGTCCTAGCGACTGGTATACCATCCGATCTGCAGCCTATACAACTATGAGACCAGAAGAACTAGATAGTGCCCAGCTACCACTGCCATCCACTTGGAAGGGATGTAGGATATCCTGCATAAAGAGGGAGAACAATGTGGTACAAAACTCAAAATCATTTGGAGGAAAAAAAAAAAAAAAAGAAGGTGGGGACCAGGTTTGCTGGTCCAATAGAGCCTGGTGTAACCACTGAGACTATGGCCCCTAGCTGCCCTTCAGGTCTGGAATTGAACCCACAACTGTGGTTTCCAGCCAAACAAAGTACAGGCATGTGAGTTAAACATTTACCTCAAGTAGACATATGCCCTGGAGAGAACAATCATGGGAGAAGGAAGGGCTGCTTATGCACAGGGAGATAGCTCAGGGTGCAGAAGAGTATGAAGGGATGGACACTGGGAGGAGGTAACTATGGGGAGGAAGTGGGAGGGGAGCTGCTGCATTGTAAATTTTGGTCAATGACATGAGACAAAGTATATGTGAACTGCTGTATGAAAAGTGAATTTACTCTGTAAATCTTCACCCAAATCCTAAAAAAAAAAAAAAAAGGTCTGCAGTTCAAACCCACTAGCAGCTCTGTGATTAAAAACACCTGATTGTCCACTCCCATGTCTTAGTTCTTTAGTACTGCTATAACACAAATACTACAATTAAATGGCTTTAACAAAGATAAATTTATTCTCTTACAGTTCAGGAGATAGAAGTCTGAATTCAGAATGCCAGCTTTAGGAGAAGACTAGGCTTAGAAGTCTGAGTTCAGGGTGTGGGCTTTAGGGGCTGGGTGGAAGCCCTCAACCTTGGGCTTCAACTCTGTCTTACAGGCCTTACAGGCCTCTTGCTCCAGCTAGAGGCTTCTCCTGACTCATGAGCTGTAGGGGTTGATGAACTCAAGATTGGCAGGTGGTATAGCAGGCTTTCTGGCTGCTGAGGCTGAGGAATCAAGATCAGCAGTTAAAATGGCAGATTCTTGGTCATAGGCTGGGAAGGCAACAATCCCAGGATCAGCAGGCAACACGACAGGCCACTGATTCAAGTCCAGGAACTGGAGATGATGACCAACAGAATGAAAGCATCCTTTCCATATATACTAGAAGCAGACCACACCTCCAAAGCAGCTTCTCTTCAATTGATTAACTGCTCATGCAGATTCCAACATGGAGGTGATTACACCATGCCCAGTCTCGTCATGGGGAATAACTACATGCAGGCTACCACACCACTCAAAATTATGACCCATTCAAGTTAACATATAACCTTAACTACCACCCCATCCCACAAGATTACAGCTTAGGAAACTCTGTGGGGCTGTTCTATTTTGTCATATTGGGTTACTGTGAATTGGGATCAACTTGATGACAATACAATAATAATAACAACAACAATGTATATATTTAAACTTCAAAGAAACCAAATAGCAAACTTCTTTTTAACCATTTATAGTGTAATTTACAAATGCACTTTGTAGAGTTAGAAAGCATTACAATAAAGTCATCTAATCCAGTGATTCTTTATGTGTCCTCTGAGGATACTTATATTCCCAGACCTTTTCAGGGAGCACATGAGGTCAAAACTGTTTTCATAGTAACACTAAGGCATTATTTGTCCTTTTTATTTGAAGGCTATAACTCTTGTCACCTTTAGGTGAATCATGGCAGTGGCACCAAACCGTATTAATAGTCATTGTGTTCATCATTGCTAGATACTTGCAGTTTTAAGAAAGGCAGTTTCACTTTAAAATGCCCTTGATGAAGCAGTGAAAATTTGTAATTATTAATCACCCTTTGTGACAAAATGGATTTTAGTGCAAATAATTCATTGATATTTCAGATTGTAACTAACTTTTAAGAAACTGCCAGTTGTATTTTTGTATAGTGTCAAAGAAGAATTCACAGTATCTGAAAAGGATATTTTAAATACTTTCTCCCTTTTCTAGTTACATAAAAGTCCCTATTTTCTACATATACTTCAACTAAAAGAACATACCACAATAGATTGAATGATATGAGACTCCATCTTTCTTCTTTAAGCCAGACATTAAAAGAGATTTGCAAACATATAAAACATGATTCTCAATTTTTTTTGAAAAGATAATTATTTGTAATTTAAAAATGTTACATATATTTAATATGTTTAAAATGAGTATTTTAAAAATTCGTTTCAATAACCCACATAAACAGAAGGTCTTTGGAGTCTTCAATAATTTTTAAGAAGTATAAAAGTGTTCTATGACCAAAAAGTTTAAGAATTACTGATCTGGGCTATGTCTGTCCCCATCATGTGGTTATCATACTATTAAATGAATATTCAGAAGACCTACAGAAAAGTGGTTGTATATTCTCCTTTAGTTACCAGTTTGAGCTACTTTTATGATTTGGCCATTTTATATCATACTGAGCTTTCAGCTAAGGAGCTCTGGTGGAGTAGTACCTAAGGCATTTGACTGCTAACCAGAAGGTTGGTGGTTTAAACCCACCAGCCACTCCACAGAAGGAAGACCAGGAAATCTACTTCCGTAAAGATTTACCGCCTCAGAAACCTAAAGGAGGTCACTATGAGTCTGAATCGACTCAATGGTATTGAGTTTGGTTTGGTTATTTTTTTTCTTTTCTTTTCTTTTTTGAGCTTTCAACTTAAGCCTTAAGTTCAGGTGTTTTCTTTCTTTCTTCTTTTTTTCTTCCCTTTCATTAGTTGGGGAATAATGGCTCATAATTTATTAAAGCCTTTAACTATAATACTAGAATTGGAAATTAACTTTTTGTTCTCCCATCCTCAGAATACATTACCCTAATTCCCCTAGTCTGTGTATTCTTTTGTTGTTTTGAAAATTTATTTATGCTGGTACAGAGAAAATCAAGGTATTATTATAAGTGATTAATTGCTTTTGGAATTATCAGCATTAAATGAAATAGCAACTCTATTTTGATTATTTGTGTTTTAACTGGCTTCAAATATTTCACTGTATTTAACCTTACTCAGTCTTCTAACCAGTTATGGTCATTATTTCCTCATGCTGACATATATATATATATACATATATAATATGGAATGCCTACTAGCTTTTACAGACCCTGGCTCAGCTTGCCTAGAGTCCTAACATGTGACATATATGAGTAGGTAAAGATGGACATGCCTTGTTAGGGATCTGCTAGCCATAAAGTATAGCATCCATTTGGAATAAGGCTCCCCCTCCCACCCTCATTTCCTTTAGCTTTCATGATACCTGCAGAAACAGGTATCATTTTCCTCTCAGGCAAAATAATGTGGTAAAGGAAGAGTTTATAGTTCAGCAGGACTTTATGCATCTGTGTCTCTGAATCAAATGCTGTGTGTTTATGATATGCTTATCCACTACCTCTTTTATGGAAAACTAAATATGTGTTCATAAATAAAACCAAAACCATGCTGCCATCAAGTCAATTCCAACTCATAGCAACCCTGTAGGACAGAGTAGAGCTGCCCCATAGGGTTTTCAAGATTGTAGTCTTTATAGAAGAAAAGGAGACTGTCACATCATTCTCTGGCAGAGCAACTGGTTTAGTTGAACTGCCATCCTTTCAGTTAGCAGCCAAATGCTTAGCCATTGTGCCACGAAATAATTACTGCATAATGTAACAAAAAGACCTTGGATATCGGAGTCAGTCTCGCTTAGTTTAGATATGTAATTGATTAGTTGTATTTCCTTAATAAAGCATGTAACCTTTTTTTTTTTCATCTGTAATATGGTGTTTATAAACATTATCCCTCATATTTTTATAGAATAGCTTCTTTTTGTTGTGGTTGTTAGGTGCCATCAAGTCAGATCCGACTCATAGCGACTCTGTGTACAACAGAATGAAACACTGCCCGGTCCTGCGCTATCCTCATAATTCTTGCTGTACCTGAGTCTGTATCATTGCACCACTACATCAGTCCATCTCATTGAGGGTCTTCCCATTTTTTGCTGACCCTCTACTTTACCAAGCATGATATCCTTCTCTAGGGAATGGTCCCTTCTGACAACATAAGGAAAGTAGGTAAGACAAAGTCTGACCACTTTCACTTCCAAGGAGCATTCTGGCTGCACTTCTTCCAGGACAAATTTGTTTGTTCTTCTGGCAAGCCATAGTAGTTTCAGTATTCTTCACTAACACCGCAACTCCAAAGCAGCAACTTTTCTTCAGTTTTCCTTATTCATTGTTCAGCTTTCACATGCATATGAGGTGATTGAAAACAACATGGCTTGGGTTACCAAAAACCAAACCCACTGCCATCAAATTGATTCTGACTCATAGCAACCCCCATTGGGTTTCTGAGGCTGTAAATCTTTACGGAAGTAGATTGCCCAGTCTTCTGGGAAGTGGCTGGTGGGTTTGAACCATCAACCTTCTAATTAGCAGTCTAGTGCCTTAGGCACTGCACCACCAGAGCTCCTTTGGCTTGGGTTAGGTGCACCTTAGTCTTCAAAGAGACATCTTTGCTCTTCAGCATTTTAAAGAGGTCTTTTGCAGCAGATTTGCCCTATGCAATGCAATGTCTGCTTTCCTGACTGCTGCTTCCATAGGTATTGTGGATCCAGGTAATATGAAATCTTTGACAACTTCAGTCTTTTCTCCATTTATCATGACGCTGCTTATTGGTCCAGTTGTGAGGATTTTCATTTCCTTTGTGTTGAACTGTAATCATACTGCAGATTGTAGTCTTGAATTTTCATCAGTTAGCTTCAATTCACTTTCACTTTCAGGAAGAAAGGTTGTACCATCTACATATCATATGAGTTAATGAGTCTTCCTCCAATCCTACCTTTTGCTTCTTTGGAAATAAAAAGGCCTGTGTTTTGGTATAAATGAAACAAAATCTTTATTAGAGCATGTCAGTAATATAGAACATAGTAGTATGAAGTCTCTAGCTTTGAGGTTTAGAATCCACCAAAAACCAAACCCCCTGCCGTCAAGTTCGATCCGACTCATAGCAATCCCTCCTTGGGTTTCTGAGGTGGTATCATTACGGAAGTAGATGGCCCAACCTTCCTTTCAAGGAGTGGCTTGTGGGTTTGAACCGCCAGCCTTCTGGTTGGCAGCCAAATACCTTAGGCACTACACCACAAGAACACCCGAGGTTTAGAATAGAAGCGAATTAAAATGGAATTTCTCATTATTTATTTCTGTTTTTTGACTCATATTTCAGTAGTATTAATTCCTTTAAATGGATTGAAATGCAGGATCCTCCCTTACTTCCTCCCCTATTACCTTACATACACACACCAAAAAGTCTGAGACTTAATCTATTTTCTTCACATTATGCCTAACTCCTAGATTAAAAAAAAAAAAAAGATAGTAGCTGGCAATTAATGGGTGTATAACAAATATTTGTTGAATGCAAAAGATTTAGAAGGAACTAAAGGTGTACGTGTATGTTAGTACCTGGGAGAATAATGGTGTTATTGCAAGAAATTGAGGCCTGGGAGAGGTGAGTGATATTTCAGAGGAAACTCAGTTAAGTATAAGATGATAACAAAATATGCCCGAGAAAGGGGCCTATAAGAAGTTAGAGGTCAGATTCAAAGTCAGACAGAGTGATAGAGCATAAACTGTTATTCCAAATGTAATAGTGAAAATGCTTTAAAAGAAACCTTCTTGTTGTCACCATTACCTGTCACGTAGTAGGTAATGATAATAATTTACAGTTTACCCAGTGTACTCACAGAAACCATTACAAGATAAATATCTTTGAGAGTGGATGAGGTTGCTGAAAGAACAGAATTTGCATAAATAAGGAAATTGAGTCAAAAATGGAAATTTGCTCTGAGTAAGAGAGTAGGTAATGGAGATAACATCATAAGTAAAAGAGAAGTTATGCTGAAAAAAATTAAAGAGAGATATTAAAAAGAATGTCTAGTTATGGAAACTAAGGTGTAGAAAAGTCAAAATATAGATGTTGCTGTTGTTGTTATGTGCCGTCAGGTCGGACCTGACTCATAGTGTCAACTCCTTGGGTTTCCCAGGCAGTATCACTACGGA
>NW_006921650.1:6702429-6710389 GCF_000298275.1 Orycteropus afer afer | reverse complement strand
GAAGTAGATTGCCCCATCTTCCTTCCGAGGAGTGGCTGGTGGGTTTGAACCGCCAGCCTTCTGGTTAGCAATCAAGTGCCTTAGGCACTACACTACCAGAGCTCCTAGATACAGATGAATAGTTAGCAATTTCAAGTTTTGAACAACAATTAAGGACAGTGATGAAGAATTTAGCTATTATAAAATTCCCGGTGATTTTTAGAGTACAGTTTCAGTACAGTGAAGAATATGATCATGTTGAAGAGGAGAATGAATGTAGAAGACATAGAGGTAACAGTTATAAACTGGCCATTTGAGTATTAGCCAATGAAGGAATTTAGAAAAACAGGTGGCTCTGAATGAGCTCTCAGGATCAAATGAGAGGATGCTTCTTTTTTTTCCCCAGGTTAATTTTTTCTTACGCTGTCTTCCTGCCAGTGACCTCCTACCCCTGCCCCAGAATTAACCTTATATGCAAGTAATTTCTGTAATAAAAAATAGTCCTTTGCTGGTGAGTTTTTATAACTCCAGCTCTGGGAGCACAGTGGTTAAGCTCGTGGCTACTAACCGAAAGGTCAGCAATTCAAACTCATTAGCCATTCACTCTGCAGAGGAAAGATGTAGCAATCTACTTTGATAAAGATTACAGCCTTGGGACTCCTATGGGGCAGTTCTACCCTGTCCTATAAGGTCACTGTGAGTCAGAATCGACTCAGTGGCAATGGGTTTGCTTTTGGTTAGTTACAGAAAGGAGCCTATCTAAAACATATGTCAATGATGTATTTGCCATTCCATTTATACATTCATATACATTTGGAAAGAATCTACTTTGAATTTAATAATATTAATCAAATTAGAGTATTCAATTGCATAGATAGTTTTAGCACAAAGTATTTATGCAAATGTGTTGCTATGACTAATCAAGTTGAGAATCTTTCCTGAGTAAATATGTACAGAGAAGTTGTTTTAACTTCAGAATAATATACTATGTGTGTTTAGTTTGATTAATCAGAGACTGGCAGATTGGATATGAGAACATTTGCAAAATTATCTCCCTATTTCTTCCCTGTATAGAAAAGTATCTAAGGCTATGTTCTCTAAAGAAGCAAAACTAGTGGATCTTATATATGTGTAAGTAATGTGCATACGTATATATAGAGAAAGAGATAAGAAATGTGTCATGCATTTGTAGAGGATGGTAAATCTCAGGTCCCTGTGTCAGATGTCAGGCTGGAAGTTTCCTTTGACTTGTGTGTCTTCTGGGGCTGATAAACCGAACATCAGCAGGCAATGTGGCAGGCTGCTGGCTTAAGTCCAAAGAACAAGAGATCAGATGATGACAAGCTAGATACAAGATCTACATCAAGCAAAAATCAAAAGGTTTTGCCAGAACATCCATATATATTGGATGCACGCCACACTTCCAATTCATAGCAACCCTATAGGACAGAGTAAAGTTGCCCCATAGAGTTTCCAAGGTTGTAAATTTTTATGGACGCAGACTTCCTCATCTTTCACCTGTGGAATGGCTAGTGGCTTTGAACTGCCAGCCTTTTGGTTAGCAACTTAATGCTTTAACCACTCTGCCACCAGAGTTCCTTCAGTCATAAATACAAGGAAATATGATTGAGAGTTTTATCATCACTTCCTGACATAGGGGAAATACTAGTTTCTTTTTTAACTAGTAAGCAACATTATGGCTATGTTATAGATTGAGTTGTATCCCCCAGAAAAAGAACCCTGGTGACACAGTAGTTAAGCACTTGGCTGCTAATCAGGAAATTGGCAGTTCAAACCCAGTGGGTGCTCCATGGGAGAAAGATGTGTCAGTCTACTTCCATAAAGATTTATAGCCTTGGAAGTATTATGGGGCACTTCTACTCTGTCCTACAGGGTTGCTAGGAGTTGGCATAGACTTGATGGCAAGGCGTTTGGTTTTGGTTTTATATCTATAGTTATGTTAATGTAACAGTATTAGTGTAGGGTCTTTCTTAAGTCCATCTCTTTTGAGATATAAAAGAGCAAATTAAGCAAGCAAGCAGAAATGCGGGAAGGTAGATGCCATACCACATGAAATTTCTGAGGAACTAAGAAACAAGAGCTGGAAAGAGACAAGGACTTGCCCCAAGACCCAGCAGAGAGAGAGAAAGCCTTTCCTTAGACCCAGTGCCCTGAATTCAAACTTTTAGCCTCTTAAACTGTGAGAAAATAAATTTCTGTTTATTAAATCCACCTATTTGTGATATTTCTAGTACAATAGCACTAGGTAACAAAGACAAGCTACATAAACAAACAAACAAACTCATGCCCCTACCCCAAGCAATGGGCCCTATAAGATGAGCAGTAACACTGGAGAGGTATGCACCCTTTAAAACAATCAGCCAAATGAGATCAAAAGACCAGCTTTTGTCTAGGGAAAAAGCTCAGAAGGCTGGAAGGGATAGGAAAGAAAAATGAATGGAAATGGAAAACATGGAGGAAATGAGAAGAGTGCTGCAACTTTGTGGGGATTACAGTCAATTTCATGAAACAAAATGTATACAAATTGTTGAATGGAAAGTCACATTGCTCTGTAAACTTTCACTCAAATCACAATAAAAAGTCAAAGAAAAATTACCCAAATCCTTTCCTCCCTTAAACTACTGTTAGAATTATTTCATGTTTCCTTCTTGTTTTTATCCATATGTATTTGGGAATTGTGAAGGGAAATGAAATTATGTTCTCATATTTTCAGTTAGCTGTAAGACTTCATGGATAACATTTTTAAATGACTGTAATTTTCTGTGTGTAAATATAGATACACCATAATTTACATTTTCCATTTTTCCTATTATGAAATATTTAAGTGATTTCCAATTTTTTCTCTTAAAAATAGTACTGCATTGTTCTATGAATTTTTATTTATTTCCTTAGGAAAAATACCTAGGAATAGGCTTACTGGATCAAGGGATATAAACTATATATTGTTAATGACCTATTATATAATTTGCCAAGGTCACTCAGCTAGAAAGTGACAGAACTGGGATTAAGATCTGACAGCCTGGTACTAGATTCCATGTTCTTGATTAGCATACTACACTGCCTCTCTAGAGTCCTGGCTTGAGAGAGCCTCTATCCCATGTCACTGATCTAGAGCATGAAAGTTGAATATGCATTCAGATCTTCTATCAAAATTGTAGAGAGAACCTGCTATGTGTCTGATACTGTATTGTGTTCAGGAAAGGACAAGATATAGGCCCTGCTTATCAGGCATAGTGGATAACACATTTGGCTGCTAACCAGATCGATGGTTCAAACCCACCAGCTCCTCTGCGGAAGGAAAACGGGGCCATCTACTTCCATAAAGATTTACAGCCTCGGAAACCCAATGGAGGTTGCTGTGAGTCGGATTTGACTAGATGGCAGTGAGTTTAGTTTTTTGGTTTTTATGCCCTAAGTAGGGCAAGGGATATATAAGAAAGTAACTCCGATAGAATATAATGAGTTATACAATTAGAATACCACATGGCAACAAAGAAGAGAATAGCCGACTTAACTGGAGGAGAGGGCCTAGTGCAGAGACTTTGTAATGTGATAGAGCTTCTCTAACTTCGGGGGGGTAGTGAGCATCACCATCATCAGCACAAAGCTGATTGCTATTAGGTGGAGGTCAAATACACCTCCACTCTCCAACCTTTTACCAATTCTGATACCAGCTGCCCCTCCCACAGCACTATCTACTTCTCTGTTGGGTTCGTTAATTTGTTGGCAACAGCCACATAGAACTCACAAATTAAGGTTTGTTAAGGAAGTAACAGGTTAAAATTCAGGACCAGAATCAACTTGGAAGTAACAGCAATAACTCAGGATATAGGATACAATTTGTCACTAGCTTCTAACTAAGACGACCCTCAGGTCCAACTGCTGCTGGGCTCTTCCACATGAGCCTGGCCTTTGCCCTGCAAGGGTTAGAACTCTTTAGTTCCTTTGGTCATTGTCCTGAGGCTTCCCACTCCACCAGCAAGCCTCTTGACCAAAGTGGGTCAGCAAGCCTACCTCTGTGAACCAGTGCCCAGAGGCTCCCCACTCTGCCCAAAGGCACTCCATACTCTCATTTCATGGCTCAGGAAGTTCACTGCAACCGTCTTGCTCCACTGCCCCTAGTACTACTGCTCGGTTCTGTGCAGTCTCATACCGGATCCAGTATGTTCTTAATGTTCCCAGCTCTTCTTGCTCACCCTCAACCTTTGTGGGATTGATTCTTTTAAGCGTAGCAGGATAACAAAACTGACAATCTCCCAGGTAGGGCACAGTCATCTAGTTTGTATTGTAATTGGCCATTTACTGTAAAGGTTTTACATACCTTGTTTTCATAGTAGACTAAGGAATCCCTTTGCAAGATTGTGGCCTAGCAAATCATCTGAGCAGAGCTACAAACCTTGGACCAGAAAGCCATTGCCTTGTAGGCTTCTAAATAGGATTGGGTTTGATTAGTTGGTCTGGGTCAGTTCCTGGGAAACCAAATAGGAGAGCAGGCAATGGAGAGCCTACACATGTCCTGGGAAAGTGGGGTGTCAGACAGCCGTAAAAGCTATGTGGGACTAAGAGAAAATACGTGTGGTTAGATGTCTGAGAAAATCATACTGAAACTTGGGACTTGTGCTAAAAGGCAAGCCTTGGAAATTACATCATGACTAAACAGAGGTTGAGAACTCTGGAGAAATTTGCATTCCAAGAGGTATGTGTTTGCAGTTGGGCTGGGTGATGGTGAATGAGACCTAGAGACATTTTGTAAGTTTTCAAAACTCAGAGATGTAAGTTCCGGTAAGATGGTGGAATAGGCAGAAAGACTGCACAGACCCTCTTCAACACAGAAAAGGAGAACCAATTAACACAGATACAGAAGATAATCCTGGAGCCCTGAGCTTTGAAGGAAGGATATAGAAGTGGGCTAAACTCCAACTAGGAGAAGAGTTTGCATGAAAATACCAAAAAAGAAGACATGCAGAGCTGCAGTCTGGCAGCAGTCCTACAGCACAGACAGTTTAGAGATTGCCGAGTGGTGGTGGTGGTGGTGGTTGTTATGTACCGTCGAGTCGCACCCGACTCATAGTGACCCCTCCTTGGATTTCCAAGGCAGTATAACTACGTAAGTAGATTGCCCAACCTTCCTTCCGAGAAGTGGCTGGTGGGTTTGAACCGCCAGCCTTCTGGTTAGCAGTCAGGTGCCTTAGGCACTATGCTACCAGAGCAGCCGAGTAGTGGTAGGACTTAAGAATTAACCTAAAAATGAGCCCTGCTAGCCAGGGACTGCACGGAAGACTGCTCTACTAGAAAGGTGTGACATTCCCCTTGTTACTCTTACACACACCCTCTTGGTGAATGGAGGTGTGGCCATCCCTCACTCTCACCCACCTTCTAGGCTGGCAGGAATTCCATCCCAGTCTGTGTGCTCCAATGGAGCC
The DNA here is from genome assembly GCF_000298275.1 of Orycteropus afer afer. NCBI lineage: Eukaryota > Metazoa > Chordata > Mammalia > Tubulidentata > Orycteropodidae > Orycteropus > Orycteropus afer. The sequence continues at coordinate 6,704,966 of NW_006921650.1, read as the reverse complement.
TGGGTGCCCTGCCCCGCCCTGTCCAGACTTTTTTTTTCCTTTTTCCTTTTTTTTTTAGTTTGTTTGTTTTTGTCTGTTTTAAAACTACTACTATTATTAATGCTTTTGTACTTTTTATTATCATTCTTTTTTCTTCCCTTCCTAGGTTCTAGTTTTCAGCTATTTTTCTCTTCCCTGTTCCTGGTTCCTTTTTTTTTTTTTAAATTTTCTTGTGGGTAACCCCGTTCCTTGTTTTACCTTTTGCATTTTTCTCATTTTTTTCTTCATTATTCTCCCTCTCTACTTTTTCCTCTTACTGTGCTCTCCCCAGATATTGTCGTATACTTTGTAAATTTTTTTTTGGTTACTGTTCCAGTGTGATTACATGGTGTGTTTTTTATCCATGTGCTTTTAGTTGTTTGATAGTTATTCAGTTGTAATTTGTGTCTAACTGAGTGAGAGACAACAACAGTCCCAATGAAACACAACTACACCCACACCTCCTGCAACTTCACTTACTGAGCAAGAGCCACTACCTCCTCCACCAATGGGCCAACAATAAAAACCCACCAAAAAAAGCCTGAATCACCCTTGGCTGCTCTTCACAAACAGTTAACAGAAATCTAAATACAACAACTCCATGATGCCTTGGAGACAACAGACCATGACAGTCCACACAAAGAAGCAAGATAAAGTGGTAGAAACAAGGGGGCAGGACACAATCCCAGAACACATCCCTGAGGAAGAAGCAGCATTGGAACTCTCGGATAAGGAATTCAAAAGAATTATCTTTAGGTATCTTCAAAGGATTGAGAGACAGAACAAGGAAAACACAGAAAAAAAAAACTTAGAAAAATTTTGGAAGAAAATGACAAATTGAATGAGAAATTAGAAATGATTCTAAATCTATGGATAGAAATCCAGAAGATTAATACTAAATTGTCAGAAATAGATAACACATTGGAAGGGCAAAAGAGAAGAATTGATGCGATGAAAGACAGAATTAATGAGATTGAAGACAAATACCTGAATAGTTCTTTGGAAAGGGATCAATCAGAATAAAAAAATCAACACAAAATGAAGAAGGCCTAAGGTTCATGTGGGATACCATCGAAAGGAATAACTTACATGTCATTGGAATTCCAGAACAGGAAGAGAAAAACAACCACTGAGAAAATTGTCCAAGATTTGCTGGAGGAGAACTTCCATGATATGATGAAGGATGAGGATATATCCATTCAGGAAGTCCAACGAACCCCAAACAGGATAGACCCCAAAAGAAAATCACCAAGACACATCATCATCGAACTCATCAAAACCAAAGACAAAGACAGAGTCCTGAAAGCAGCATGGGAAAAACAAAAAGTTACTTACAAAGGACAACCAATAAGAATAAGCTCTGATTTCTCAGCAGAAACCATGCAAGCGAGAAGGCAATGGGACGGTATATATGAAACCCTGAAAGAGAAAAATTTTCAACCAAGAATTATATAACCAGCAAAATTGTCCCTCAAATGTGATGGTGAAATTAGATATCCAGAGAAGCAGAAACTAAGGGAATTTGTTAAAACCAGACCACCCGTCCAAGAAATACTGAAGGGATTCCTATGAACAGAGAACCTATAATAGCAGACAAAAATTGACCATTAATACGCAAGATGACATAACCCAGAAACCACAGCTATGGACATGTCCAAAGTAAAATGAGTTTACAAGATTGTAAACAGGGAACCAGAGACATCTATTGGCAAGTGAGGACAACTACAAACCAAAAAGAGGGAAAATACTGTGTAGTTACAGAACTTCTAAATGGTGAGGAAGTCAAGAGGTGCAAGATAGAAAGGACTATTCCAAACTCAGGGAGAAAATTATAAATCACAAGGTGACCTCAAAGAAAAATGATAAACCTTCACATCACAGTATAAAAGGACAACCACAAATATTCAGCAAATACTAAAACAGCAGCAACAAAGGAAATGATAACACAATTCATAAACATAATGAGCTCAGCACAGAAAATAATATGGAACAAAGAAACCAGGGACACCATGAAAAAACATTACAAAATGACAGCAACCCATTCATGCTTGTCAATAATTACACTGAATGCCAATAGATTAAATGCACCATCAAAAGACAGAGAGTTGGAGATTGGATAAGAACACAAAAGCCATCAATATGTTGTCTACAAGAGACACCTCCTTAGAGACAAAGACAAAAATAGACTAAAAATCAAATGTTGAAAAAACATATATCAAGCAAATGGCAACCATAAAAGACCAGGAGTGGCAATATTAATTTCTGATCAAATGGACTTTAAGACAGAAATCACCAGACGAGACAAGGAAGGACATTATATAATGCTTAAAGGATCAATAGAACAAGAAGATATAACCATAATGAATATCTATGGACCCAATGAAAGAGCCCCAAAATATATAAATCAGACTTTAAAAGAGTTGAAAAGGCAAATAGATGACTCCACAGTCATAGTGGGAGACTTTAATACACCACTTTCAATGAAAGATAGGACAGCTGGAAAGAAATTCAACAAAGAT
>NW_006921650.1:6685151-6698104 GCF_000298275.1 Orycteropus afer afer | reverse complement strand
GCAATATCTGGGGATAGGGCACTAAGAAAAAAAAAGTAGGGAAGGAGAATAATAAATGAAGAAAAAAAATGGGAGAAATGCAAGAAGAAAAACAAGGAACGGGGTTAATCATGAGAAAAAAGGGGAAAAGAAAGAAGCAAACCTTAAATTAAAAAGAAAAATAATTTCAACAAGTCACAGGGAAAAGAAAAAATGCTGAAAACTAGGAACTGGTAGGGGAAGATTACTAATAATAATACAAAGGACAAAAGTATTAATAATGTTAGTTGTTTTAAAACAGACAAATAAAAGCAAACTAATTACCAGAAAAAAGAAAGCGAAAAGGAAAAAGAAAAAAAATCGGTGGAGGACAGGGCAGGGCACCCAGGCTCTGTCTGATTACACAGACTGTGATGCAGTTCCTATAGGCCCAGAAGGTAAGTGGGAGTGGGGCATGGCCACACCTCCCTTCACCAAGCGGGAGTCGGGTATAAGAGTAACAAGAGGAATCTCATACCTTTTCAATCTTGCAGGTCCCGAGTGTCCTTGGGGTTGCTGGAAAACAGAATGTGTTCTTAAGCCCCAGGAATCTTTGAGAGCGCTGTCTCTTTAAATATCCAAAATAGTCAAGCCGCTTTTTAAACCTTCAAAATGGCGGCACCCTCCGGACCAGTAAAAGTCCACAGCTCAGCCCACCTTTCTCTTCACCTCCGTTTGTTCCCCAGCCACTGTGCAGAGTCCTCCATGCAGTCCCTGGCTAGCAGGGTGATTTTTAGGTTAATTCTTAGGTCCTACCACCACTGGGGAATCTCCAAGCTGTCTGTGCCATCAGGATCGCTCAGGATCACTGCCAGATGGCAGCTCTGTATGTCTCCTTTTTTGGTATTTTCACACAAATTCTTCTGCTACTTGGTGTTTAGTCCACCTCTATATGCTTCCCTTCAAGGCTCTGGGGTCCAAGATTATCTTCTGTGTCTGTGTTAATTGGTTTCCCTTTTCTTTGTGGAAGAGGGTCTGTGCAGTCTTTCTCCCTAGTCTGCCTTCTTGCTGGATCTCCTCATCAACATTTTTTAAGGATATGGAAAAACCAGTCACTAACTTTATATGGAAAGGAAAGAGACCCCGGATAAGCAAAGCACTATTGAAGAACAAAGTAGAAGGTGTCACAGTCCCTAATCTCAAAACCTACTATTCAGTCACAGTAGTGAAAATTGGTACAATGACAGATACATAGACCAATGGAATAGAATTGAGAACCTAGAAGTAGATCCATCAACCTGTGGTCAGCTGATCTTTGACAAAGAGCCGGAATTCATTAAATGGGGAAGAGAATGTTTGTTTAATAAATGGTGCTGGCAGAACTGGAGATCCATTTCCAGAAAAATGAAACAAGATCTATACCTCACACCATACACAAAAATGAACCCCGGATGGATCAAAGACTTAAATGTGAAACCTAAAACGATAGAGTTCCTCAAGTAAAAATGAGGGGCAAACTTAGGGCCCTAATGTATGGTATAAATAGACTATCAAGCATAACCAAAATGCACAAACAGTAGAAGAAAAAGTAGATGAATGGTACTTTCTAAAAATCAAATTTTTTACGTGCCACCAAAGATTTTTCCAAAAGAGAAGCTACAGATTGAGAAAGAATATTCGACAATGATACATCTGATAAGGGACTTATCTCTCAAATTTGTATAAAACTCCCAATACCTCTGTAACAAAAAGACAAATAATCCAATTTAAAAAAGGGCAGAAGACATGAATAGGCACTTCATCAAGGAGGATATATATGTGGCCCAGGTGTATAGTAGAGCTGACAAGGGGCAAGGTTGTGGTCACTGCGTGGTCACAGCCAGCTACCCAGAGGGAGCAGGTAGTTGAACCTGTGGGCCTGGGACCATAGTCACGGGACATCAAGCTCAGTTGGCATAACATTACACAAAACATTATTCCACCTCCTACTTTGGCTAGTAGCAACTGGGATCTTAAAAGCTTGCAAGCAGCCATCTAAATGCAATGATGGGTCTCTCCTTGTCCAGAACAAAGAAGAATGAAGAAAACAAAAGATTCATGGAAACAATTAGTTCTTGTTACCAGTACACCATGCCATCCTCAGCTTGTATTACTATGAGACCAGAAGAACTAGCTGGTGCCCAGGTACAACTGTCAACCACTCAGAGGGGGATCTATGGAGAAGATCTTGGATACAGAGGAAGAACAGTGTGGAACAAAACTCAAAATCATTTGGGGAAAGAAAAAAGGGAAGTGGGGACCAGGTTTGCTGGTCCAGTAGAGCCTGGTGGAATCACTGAGACTGTGGTCTCTAGCTGCCCTTCAGGTCTGGAATTGAACCCACACCTGTGGCTTCCAGCTAAACAAAAGACAGGCATATGAGTTGAGCATGTACCTGAGGTAGATACTTCCCTTGGAGAGAACAATCATGGGAGAAAGAAGGACAGTTCATGCACAGGGAGACAGCTCAGGGGAGGAGGGCATGGAGAGATGGACACATGAATCTTTTGTTTTCTTCATTCTTCTTTGTTCTGGACAAGGAGAGACCCATCATTGCATCTAGATGGCTGCTTGCAAGCTTTTAAGATCCCAGTTGCTACTAGCCAAAGTAGGAGGTGGAATAATGTTTTGTGTAGTGTTATGCCAACTGAGCTTGATGATGGAAGAGTTAACTATCGGGAAGAAGTGGGAGGGGAGCTGTTGCATTGGTGTAAATTGTAATCAGTGTCGTGAGACAACATGTATGTGAACTGCTGTATGGAAAGTGAATTTGCTCTGTAAAATTTCACCCAAATTACAGTAAAAAAAACAAAACAAAACAAAATCAGAGATGTTAGTGTTATCCTTCTCCTAGAGACATGTTTATGTTCCAAACGGTGAGACCCAGAATCTTTACCAAGAAACAAACAATGAAAATTTATTTACACGCAGGGATAAGGTCCCCTGCCTGTCCACGGGAAGAAGGTCCGCAGTGTAAGCCATTCTATCTAACTTCCTAGATTTTCATTTTCAGGGTTCCTTACTATATTAATAAGGAGCTCTGGTAGCGTAGTGCCTAAGGCATTTGACTGCTAACCACAAGGTTGGTGGTTCAAACTCACAGCCACTCTGCAGAAGGAAAAGTGGGTAATCTACTTCCATGAAGATTTACTGCCTCGGAAACCCAAAGGGGATCACTGTGAGTCAGAATCGACTCAATAGCAGTGAGTTTGTGTTTTTTTAATATCACTGCTGTAACAAACTTAGTGACTTAAAACAACACAAATTCATTATCTGATGGCTCTGTAGGTCAGAAGTCCAAAATGGGTTTAATTGGACTAAAATCTAGTTATCAGCAGGGCTGTGTTCCTTCTGGAAGCTCTAGGTGGCAGTTGTGTTCCCTTGCCTTTTCCAGCTTCCCAGTGCCACCTGCATTCCTTGCTTTGTGGCCTCTTCTTCCATCTTCAAAGCCAGCAGTGTAACATCTCCCAGTAGCTTTCTGACTCTGGCCCTCCTGTCTCCCTTTTCTAAGGACTCTTGTGATTACATTGAGCCCACCAGTAATTCTGGATAATCTCCCCATTTTATGATACTTAATTTATCACATCTACAAAATTCTTTTGCCATATCAGGTCACATATTCACATATTTGAGTGGGTATCTTTGAGCAGTGATTATTTTGTCTGCCACATTTACCTACAGCTCAGACCCCAGTACATGTAGGGTTACATCGGATGTGGCTCTGAATGTATTGCCCCAGTGGGGAGAAATAAGGGTATGAAGAACTGGCATGGTTATTGTAAGTAATATTAATTTATCCATCCCTGCTTCATAGACCTCACGTCTACTCTCAGCACAGTTCAAATAAATGTAGATATTAAAAACCTACCAATGTGGTTTTGGTTTGGTTTGTTTTTGGTGGTTTTGAAAGGTTGTACTGATGAACTCTGTGGAGTCTTGAATGACAAGAACAAGAGAGATCCAGAGTTGTTCTAACAATTTTCTGGGACTTGCTACTGCCTTAGACTGGACCTCTCATTTAGCTTTTTTCTCGTAAGGGTTTCCCAGTTTCACTAACTTACTCAAATTAAAAAGTTATGGTAGTTCCTTTTTGGTCAGTTTCTTTTGTAAGAGCCTTGTGTTCTAAGCTGAAACTATCTTAAATATAATACAAAATGTATTTAGGATTTGCTTCAGCTCTCTTCTCACTGCTGTGTGGACTTGGGCATAGGAGTCTAAATGATCTCTCAGCCCTCTACCATAAGTGTAGTGCCTAAGGCACTTAACTGCTAACCGGAAGGCTGGCGGTTCAAACCCACCAACCACTCCTGGGAAGGAAGGTTAGGCAATCTACTTCCGTATTGATACTGCCTTGGAAACCCAAGGAGGGGTTGGTATGAGTCGGGTCCGACTCGACGGCACGTAACAACAACTTCAGAGAATCCGTTTCTGTCTTGTATGCCCATTTCATACTGTGTTTGTGTGTTTTCTAGTATAGACTAATTTTATGTGGCAGGTCTTTTCCCAACCCATTTCCACTATCTTAATCTAGCCACTGATTTGGCCCAACTCTTAATCCTATGACCCTTCTTCATGGATTTATTTGCTGCTAAGTTTGGGAGCTCTGGTGGCATAGTTCCTAAGGCACTTGACTGCTAACTCACCAGCTACTCCTCGGAAGGAAGGTTGGACAATCCACTTCCGTAGTGATACTGTCTCCCAAACCCAAGGAGGGATCGCTGTGAGTCAGGACTGACTCGATGGCACATAACAACAACAACAACAACAACAACAACAAGAAGCATGGCTCTCAGATCTGGGTTTGGCAGTAGTTATGACAGCTCACCTAGATCTCAGTCTTTTGGAACTAATCACAACTTATAAAAACTAACCAAACCCACTGCTGTTGAGAGTTGGTTCCAACTCATGGCGACCCCTCCTTGGGTTTGCGAGAAGTAGATTGCCCAGTCTTCCTTCTGAGGAGTGACTAGTGGGTTTGAACCACCAGCCTTCTGCTTAACAGTCAGATGCTTTAGGCACTATGCCACCAGAGCTCCTAATCACAATTTACTCCCCTTAAATATTGTACTGCATAAATACATGCCTTGGCAAGCTGATTACCTTCCAATAGAGAACTTTTTTTCTAGATTTAAAATTGAATCTCAAGCTTATGAATTACTTAATTGTCACTATCCTTATACAAATATGTATGTAAGAGAAATAGGCAGAACAGTAAAAAGCAGTAAAGGAAATATGAACACAATGGATATAGGATGTTTAATAATGTACTTGAAGGCATTTATTTTATTGACATATTAGTCTGTAAATGGTCTTTTTCCTTCTTGATTCCTTTCCTTCCTCCTCCCATTACTTTCCTCCTCCTTTTGCCTTTTCTCCCCTTTCCCATCATTTTGCCTTCCCTTACTTTCCTTTTTCTTTCCCTTTCCTTCTTATCTCATTCCAAGTTGGTTTTCCATTGTATTATTGTTCTAGAAGGAGCTCTGGTAGCATAGGGCCTAAGGCACTTGACTGCTAACCAGCAGGATGGTAGTTCAAACCCATCAGCCACTCCTCAGAAGGAGTGATACCACCTTGGAAACCCAAGAAAGGGTTGCTATGAGTCTGGTCCGACTCAATGGCACGTAAGAACAACAACAACATTGTTCTAGAAAGGAGTCCTGGTGGCACCATGGTTAAACACTCAGCTGCTAACTGAAAGGTTGGCAGTTAAAACCCACCAGTGTCTATGAGGGAGAAAAAAATCTGCTCCTGTAAAGATTGTTATTGTGTGCTGTTAAGTCAATTCCAACTCATAGCAATCCTATATGACAGAGTAGAACTGCCCCATGGGGTTTCCTAGACTGTAAATCTTTATGGGAGGTTTTTTTTTTTTTTTTTTTTTTTTTATGGTAAGAACAGGTAATTCAATCTATTGTGAGCTAAATACTGTGTTAGAAATTAGGTGATCAGTTTAGAAATAAAGCTGATCTTTTCCATTTTTTATCTTTTATCTGTTCTTATTTCAAGATAGGAAAAAAAAGTAACTGGTTTTCAACCTTCTTTCCCATTACCATTTTAGGACTTTTCTTTTTGGTAGAGATGGAAATCCAAATAAACGGAATGTACACAATGAAACATCTATGCATTTGTTGTGTATGGGACCTCAAATTATGATATCTGAAGGAGCCCTTCATCCTCGCTTAGCACGCCCCGCTGAAGATGATTTCAGACGAGCGGATTGTCTACAGATGATCTTAAGATGGAAAGGAGCAAAACTTGACCAAGGGGAATATGAGAGAGCAGCTATCGATGCTGTGGATAACAAAAAAAACACACCCCTGCACTATGCTGCTGCCTCAGGGATGAAAACCTGTGTAGAGGTAAAATCTTGGGTTTTTTGGGTTTTTTTTTAATATTCTTAATGGTAAAACGTGTCTCTTGATAATATATAATAATCAGCAAGTTGTTTTGCTTGACAATTTATCGTTTTTCTCCCTTTTGTGGTTTTAAAAGATTCAGAACTCCTTTTATGTAAAGTAACTCCCTTCTTACTTTATTTAAAAAAACAAAACAAACAAAAAAAAACCATAGTTAAACAGTCAACCGTGGGAATAAAATGGAATGAGCACCAATTAAAATTTTTCTAATATCCTCTAAGGTAACTCATCCATTAAGAGCAATAGCTTTAGTCGAAATACGTTCTACTTTTTTGCTGATTTTTTAATGACCAGTATATACAGTTTATACATGTTGGATATGGCAATTCTTGACAAACCAAGAACCAAACCAAATCCACTGCCATCAAGTCGATTCCAACTCATTCTGACCCCATAGGACAGAGTAGAACTGCCCCCTAGGGTTTTCAAGGCTATAATCTTTGTGGAAACAGACTGACTCATCCTTCTCTCCTATGGAGCAACTGGTGGATTTGAATCACAGGCCTTTTCGGTTAGCAGCTGAAAACTTAACTACTATACCACCAGAGCTCCTTTTAATCTTGAGAAGTGAGATTATATTATTTATATTATCTGAAGTTGATCACTTCCCTAAGCAAGAAATAAATATTAATGAATGCATGTATTGATGTGTTATTAAAAACACTTGTAATTTCAAATGTTAACTTTTTCTGCTTACATGGAATTCCTCCTTGGTACATACTACATTATATGCTTTCCACTCGGAGGGAAGGTTGGGCAGTCTGTTGGGCAATCTACTTCCGTAGTGATACTGCCTCGGTAACCCAAGGGATCACTGTGAGTTGGGGCGACTCAACGGCACATAACAACAACAACAAAATTGATTCAAAGTGTGTTGGAAGAATGACCCAGGATTTGGGATGGAGATGTTGTATAGCTGCATTCCTGAGGCCTTTTATATATACCTTTATGTCTATTGTTCTGTGCCCCACCTCCCAGCCCTGGGAGAGCTTCCCTGCTTGATGTAGTGATTCACCATTACTGATAAGACTACATCACATTTTTCAAGTGGGTTGGGGTGGAAAATCACTTATTCTTGATAGTAGTAATAATGCTCTTAAATTGCTGCTTTAATATCTTGTTTCCAAAATTTTTTTGTAATCATTGCTTTAGTAGTTGTTGATTTTGAAGTATATTTATGATGTCATGCTTATTAAAAAGTTTTTTAAAAAACTGAATATGGTGTTTTTACCAGCATTATTATTTATTTTTTTCTCAATGAAGAAAATTAGTGCCAGGTTTATTCTGTATTTTCTGGAAGGCCTGATGATTTGCTTGAAGTGTTTATGTGAGTGTGTGTTTTAACTGTTTCATCTGTTAGCATATTACATTACATAATCCATACCATTTGATGACTGTTTCAATTTTTGTGTATTCAGAGGGGCTCTTCATGTATAGAGCCCTAGAAATACTTCTGTTACATTTATTCTAGTTTTCATCAACAAATTTCAGCGTATCATTTTACCTATCTCTTACACATACTGGGAGCTCTGGTAGCATAGTGCCTAAAGGCACTTGACTGCTAACCAGAAGACTGGCGGTTCAAACCCACCTGCCACTCCTCAGAAGGAAGACGGGGCAATCTACTTCCGTAGTGATACTGCCTCGGAAACCCAAGGAGGGGTCGCTATGAGTCGGGTCCAACTCAACGGCACATAACAACAACTTACATATACTATACGTTTGCTCAGCCTTAGACCTTGGATGATTGTTGATAATGCTTACTGCTAATTAAGCTAGAGGAGTTTCTGAGGGATGTCTATGTTAATTTTCACAGGACTTTTAGTATATTTTCAGTAAGAGTACATAAAATAAGTTCAAATATATAATTCACTATGTAACTTTATGAGCTCTGGTAGCGTAGTGCCTAAGGTACTTGACTGCTAACCAGAAGGCTGGCGATTCAAACCCACCAGCCACTCCTCGGAAGGAAGGATGGGCAATCTACTTCCATAGTGATACTGCCTTGGAAACCCGAAGAGGGGTTGCTATAAGTCAGGGCCAACTCCATGGCACATAACAACAACAACAACAACAGTGTAACTTTAGTTATTAGAGTATTAGTCTTAAAGTTTCTTTAGATGGTGTCATACTCCTTGATGAACAGGAAAGACTCTTCTTATAAAGTTTACTATCATGAGTAATTTAGTTTTTTTCTGAACTTTTGGTAACTAATTTCTTTACATCATTGATTTTTAGCCTCTGGTGATGAGAATAATCGTTATAATAGTCTTTTTATTTTTGTAGCGCTCATTGATATCAAGCATGTTACAGAGTTTTGCGTTGAGTGAAGAGTATCATCAGATAATTATTAATTTTTTTGTAAAGCTAATAGATCATAGTACAGTGCAAAGACCACTGAGTCCCAGGCTTGGTTCTCAGCATGACTATTTCTGAGATCTTGAGTGAGTCACTCAGCCTCTGGGATAGTTTCATTTTTGGTGGTTGGGATGAATGATCTAAAACTATCTCATCTTTTAGCAGTAATTTTCTGTCATCCTGTAATAGCAGTAAAATATGTTCCACTTTAGTGTCTGTCCTTTAACATTAGCGATTCCATCTCCTTTCCAACCCCCTGGTTAAGGTAAAGCTTTTTTTTTTTTTTTTTTAGCTTTTAAGGACTTATATCTATGGAAATGTGTCTTCTCTGGTTGTTGAAAATGTTTTCTTTTTGGATGTTTATTTAAGGACAGAGTTGATGAAGTTATCAGGTCAATTGACAATTTCATATGTGCATTAATAATTTAAACAGATAGTATTCTGTAGCTCATTTGTTTGAACCATAGAAATGAAATACTTATTTTAAAACTTACCTTTCTTTCTGTACTATTTGTGTTCTATAAGAAGTTAAGGGTTCAAACTCCTTTCCTCTCTTTCAACTCACTTCTCCCCACTCAACCACAACAAAGAAAAAACTTTAGTTCTAGGACCCTCATATGTGAGGATATCTGTTGCTATGTATGGGATATTGTGTTAGTATTTGCATCTCAGATCCCTAGCCCTGAGTCCCTCTCCAGCTGGCTGGTGGACTATTCCAAAACTGTACTCAGTCATCTTCTTTGCCCACTACCTCCTCCTCTTGACTGTGTCATTTTTGTTAATGCCTCCACTATTATCCCTGTCCACTCCGGATTCCTGGACTTATGTTGAGCTATTCTTTTTCTTACTGCATCAGATTCATGCCAATTAATGGCAAAGTATTGTTCTTCCTTGTCTCTTATGACTAGCTCCACCTTTCTGTCTCTTGGCCACTCTCTTAATGCCAGGTGCTTTATATTGAATCCTTACTTTGGTGTGAAAATCTAGAGTTTCACATATATTAATTATTCAGAATTATTTATGAGATAAAAGTATTGCAAAGAGGAGTAGACTGAAATTGTTTGTAAACTGCAAATGCTATGTTAAACATTTATTGAGCACAAAATAGAAATAAAGCTCCTCTAATTGTAATATTTTTCTATTTCAAAACATTATGGCTAGAGTAGCAAATACTTTCTGTAGAAGGTCTAATAGTAAATATTTTAGGCTTTGTGGTCCATATGGTCTCTGTCACAACTAACTATGGTAGCCTGAAAGCAGCCATAATGTATATGTAAACAGATTGAGTATAGGGAACATTCTAATAAAACTGTATCTAAAGACACTGAAATTTGAATTTTTAGTAATCTTTACATGTGGTGAAATACTCATTTGGTCTTTTTCAACCCGTTTAAAAAATGTAAAAACCATTTTTAGCACATGGTCCCTACAGAAATAGGCAACATACAAGATTTAACCCACAGCCTTAGTTTCTTGAGGGACCCCTGTGTTATACAGAGAATTATGAGAGGAATATAAAAGTGATTATACACTTCAGAAGCTTATTTTAAACATATGAAATAACATTACCAGTATTTAACAAGTCCTGTAAGCTTTAATCGGAAGGAAGATAGGACAATCTACTTCTATAAAGATTTACAGCCTCCGAAACCCAGTGGGGGTTGCTGTGAGTTGGAATCAACTCGATGGCAGTGAGTTTGGTTTTGTGAGTAAGCTTTAATAGGGAGCTCTGGTGTGTTATTAAGGCATTTGGCTGCTAACTAACAGGTTGGTGATTCAAACCCACCAGCCACTCTGCAGAAGAAAGATGAGGCAGTCTGCTTCAGTAAAGATTTACAGCCTTGGAAACACAGTGGGGTCAGTATGAGTTGGAATCGGCTCGATGGCCATGAGTTTGGTTTTTAAGTTTTATATGCTTTAATTATACAAAACACTTTAAAAGGACTATGTAATGAATGCACAGAACACAAAAATAAAACTCCACTTAAGTACAAATCTTAGGAGAATTTAATAAAATATTTTTTTTTCTTGGTTCTGAGGGTTTGAAATTTAGAAGAACTGAGATGGATGATGGGTTAGGCCTATTAGCAAAGTCCAGTAAAAAGTCCAGTGCTGTTTCCCTTTTGGTAGACTTCCCTAGAACAAGGCTAGTCATTAGGCCTTGTTCTGGTTACCTAGTGCCATTCTGACAAGAATATACCACAAATGGGATGGCTTAAACAAACAGGAGTTTATTCTCTTACAGTTTGGAGGCTTTAAATCTGAGTTCAAAGTGCCAGGCTCTAGGGCCTGGGTGAAAGCACCTCAACCTTGGGCTTCAGCTCTGCCTCCTGCTCCTGGCCAACTGAAGCTAGAGGCTTTTCTTCACTCAGATAGCTACTCGCTGCTGAGACTGAGAAGCCCAAGGTTGACCAGTAAAAAAGCACAGTCCCAGCGTTACCAAACCACACGGCAGACCATTCGTTGAAGTCCACTGAAAGGCCCAAGGTCAGCCAAGCATGGCAGGCTGCTGAACAACGACACAACTACATGCAGAGTTCAAGCATGCCATAAGCTGGAGACTATTCCCAAAATTGTTTCTTATATAGGGGAAGCAGACCACATACCCAAAGCAGCTACTCAGCTGCTCCAGTAATTCCACCATGGAGTTAATTACCAATCTCACCTTGGAGAATAACTACATTCAGCTGCCCAGCCACTCAACCAGGCCTAGCCAAGTTGACACACAAACGTAACCACCACAGGCCTCATTCCATTCATATTAGTGTTTAAGCTGTAATAATGTAATAGTGCAGGAGCTCTGGTAGCATAGTGCATAAGGCACTTGACTGCTAACCAGAAGACTGATGGTTCAAATCCACCAGCCACTCCTCGGAAGGAAGATGGGGCAATCTACTTTCGTAGTGATACTGCCTCGGAAACCCAGGGAGGGGTTGGTATGAGTCAGGTCCGACTCGACAGAACATAACAGCAACAACAATGTAATAGTGCAAGGGGTAAAGCAAAGCCAGAGGGGACAACAGAGCAGCAGCCAGGGATCCAGGTAAGGGGAGGGACCCAGGCCCAACCCCCAAAAGGCAGGAAAGCTGGGGGAAAGAGAAACCAGAGCAGAGCAGCACCAGGGATCCAGGTAAGGGGAGGGCAAAGAGGTTTCAAACAGCTAAGCGAGACAAACTTGTCTGTCAGTTTCTTGTATTGTTGTGGCTTGCTGTAAGGCTTGAGGCTGGGCCACCGGTGTTTCAAGTGCTGGCAGGGTTGCACATGGCGCACAAGTTTAAATACAGCTCACAGACTGAGACAGACTAGGAAGAAGGAAGAGGCCATCCACTTCTCAAAGAACTGGCCAGGGAAAACCTTATAAATAACAGAGAAAGACTGTCTGATACGTTACTGTGCAACTTAATGAATAGCCCAGAAACATCCAATACAGTGTAGGAGGATGAGCCCCTTAGGTCAGAAGTCTCTCAAAATATGACTAGGAAAGAGCTCCATCATCAGAGTAGGACCAACTTTACTGATACGGATAAAGTAAAGCTTTCGAGACCTCCATTTGCTGACATGGCATGACTCAAATTGAGGAGAAACAGCTGCAAATATCCTTTAATAATAAGAACATGGAATGTATGAAGTATGAGTCTAGGAAAATTGGAAGTGGTCAAAAATGAAATGGAATGCATAAAGATTGATATCCTATGCATTAATGAGCTGAAATGGACTGGTTTGGGCCATTTTGAATCAGACAACCATATGATCTGCTATGCGGTAAATGATAGTTTGAAGAGAAATGGTGTGGCATTCATCATCACAAAGGATGTTTCAAGATCTGTTCTGAAATACAATGCTATCAGTGATAGTATAATATCCGTATGCCTACAAACAAGACCAGTTAATATGACTGTTATTCAAATTTATGCACCAACCAACAAATCTAAACATGAGGAAATTGAAGATCTTTGTCAGCTTCTGCAGTCTGAAATTGATCAAATGTGCAATCAAGATGTGTTAATTATCACTGGTGACTGGAATGCAAAAGTTGGAAACAAAGAAGAATCACTAGTAACTGGAAAATTTGGCCTTGGTGACAGAAATAACACTGGAGATTGCATGATAGAATTTTGCAAGACCAATGACTTATTCATTGCAAATACCATTTTTCAACAAACAAATGGCAGCTATACATGT
>NW_006921650.1:6674606-6684486 GCF_000298275.1 Orycteropus afer afer | reverse complement strand
TGAAGAAAGAAGTTGAAGCTGCACTGAAGGAATTGGTAAAGAACAAGGCTCCAGGAATTGATGGAATACCCATTGAGATGTTTCAACAAACAGATGCCCCACTGGAGTCACTCACTCAGTAATGCCAAGAGATTTGGAAGACAGCTACCCAGCCAACTGACTGGAAGAAATCCATATTTGTACCCATTCCAAAGAAAGGTGATTCCACAGAATGTCGAAATTATCAAACAGTATCATTAATATCGCACACAAGTAAAATCTTACTGAAGATAATTCAAAAGCTGTCGCAGCAGTATATTGACAGAGAACTGCCAGAGGTGCAGGCTGGATTCAGAAGAGGACGTGGAACAAGGGATGTCATTGCTGATGTCAGATGGATCTTGGCTGAAAGGAAAGAATACCAGAAAGATGTTTACTTATGTTTTATCGACTATGGAAAAGCATTTGATTGTGTGGGTCGTAACAAATTGTGGATAACATTGAGAAGAATGGAAATCTGGAACACTTGATTGTACTCATGAGGAACCTGTACATAGACCAGGAGGCTGCCATTTGAACAGAACAAGGGGATACTGCATGGTTTAAAATCAAGAAGGGAATGCATCAGGGTTGTATCCTTTCCACATACTTATTCAATTTATATGCTGAGCAAATAATCCGAGAAGCTGGACTATATGAAGAGGAACATGGCATCATGATTAGAGGAAGAATCATTAACAACCTGTGATACACTGATGACACAACTTTGCTTGCTGAAAGTGAGGATGACTTGAGGCACTTACTGATGAAGATTGAAGAATACAGTCTGCAGTATGGATTATATCTCAATATAAATAAAACAGAAATTCTCACAACTGGACCGATAAGCAGCATCACAATAAATGGAGAAAAGATTGAAATTGTCAAAGACTTCACGTTGCTTGGTTCTACAATTGACTCCAGTGGAAGCAGCAGTCAGGACATCAGACGTCCTATAGCACTGGGCAAGTCAGCTGCAAAGGACGTCTTTCAAGTGCTGAAGAGCAAAGATGTGTCCTTGAGGACTAAGGTGAGCCTGACACAAGCCATGGTATTTTCAGTAGCCTCATATGCATGTGAGAGGTGGACAATGAATAAGGAAGACTGAAGAAAAATTGATGCTTTTGAGATGTGCTGGCAAAGAATACTGAAAGTACCATGGACTTCTAAAAGAACTACTAAATCTGTCCTGGAGGAAGTACAGCCAGAATGCTTCTTGGAAGCGAGAATGGCCAGACTTCGTCTCACCTACTTTGGTCATGTTGTCAGAAGGGAGCATTCCCTGGAGAAGGATGTCATGCTTGGTAAGGTGGAGGGTCAACAAAAAAGGGGCAGGCCCTCAACGAGATGGATTGACACAATGGCTGCAGCGATGGGCTCAGGTATAGCAGAGATCATGATTCTGGCACAGGACCAAGCGCTGCTTCGTTCTGCTGTGTATAGGGTCAGTATGCATCAGAAACGACTGAACAGCAGCTAACCACAACAACAGTAATTCAGTAAATGGTAGATGTGATAGAGCTTTTGTTGAATATGGTGTCTCACTCTTTGTGGAAAGCATTTTTAAAAATGAGCGTTCTCTTAGGTGTTTCCTGTGCACCGCTGTCCTACTTTATTACTCAAAGCTGCAAGTGTAGCTACTTACTGTCAGCTCACAGAGATCACTAGAAAACCAAAGGTGGTAAGGCACACTTTTCTCTGTACAGCCACAGGTCCTATCTGACACTTTGGCTGCTATCAGAGCATTTCACACTTCACTGAAAAACCATAAAATCCACTCACATGTTTGCTGAAGAGTTCTTCCTATTTATATTGTGTTTTTAACACTTGGAGTTTTAAAACTGTAAAAAGAATATAGGAATTGTAGTCCTAGCTCATCAGTTGAGTAGCTTTGTCTATCTGGGCCTCCATTTTCTAATTTTTAGTCAAGAGAGTTATGACCTCATAGGACCATGTTGATTTTATATGCAGTAACTGTTACTGGTATTGAAGGGAAGGAGAAATCACTTTAGGTATGTTATCCTATAAGACTTCAAGAATAGTAATAAGATTTGAGTGAGTAAGATTTTAGTATAAGTATTTTAAGGAGGTTGCTTAAAATGTGGTCCTCAGACCTGCAACATGAGCAACTGCTGGGAACTTGTTAGAAATGCACATTCCCAGGCCCTACCATCCTTTCAGATTTCAAATTAGACTCTCTAGGGGTGGGCCCTAGGAATGTTTAGCAAGTTCTCATGATTCATTTACATGCCAGAGGTTAAGAAGCACTGTTCTAGTTGTCAAACATACATAGGTTGAAGGGTTTTGTTGTTTTGCTTTTTTGTTCAATAATAATGTGAGAAGTCTTTTAAAAGGAAGATAGAGGTTATACCAAATAGAAAGCATGAAATGCCAGTGTCAGGAAGTTGGAGTTTATTTTATAAAATATTGAGCCATTGAAATTTTTTGATTGAAGAAGTGATGGGAATGTGGTAAGATTAGCCTAATGGTTGTACTTTGGATACTTTGGAAATATTGTGGGTCTGGTTCCAGTCCACGACAGTAAAGACAGTATCACAATAAAATGAGTGACATGAATATTTTGATTTTCCATTGCATATAAAAGTTATGTATAATAAAACTTTCTTGTTTACCAATGCATGTAAAAGTTGTGCATATATAAAGTTATAATGTGGTCTTTTAAAGTGACCAATAACATGAAACGTTGAAACATTGTAAGAGTTACCAATTTGTGACATATGAAGTGCTTACAAAGTGAGCACATGCTGTGGGAAAATGGCACCCATAGACCTGCCTGATGCAGGGTTGCTGCAAACCTACACTTTGTAAAAATATGCACTATCTGTGAAGCTCAATGAAATGATTTACGCCCATAATACAGAATAGATTTGAAGGGGATACTTCTGAAGAAGTGTTTCTTAAAGCCCTGCTACTTAAAAGAACGGTCCATAAACTGGCATTGACATTAGTCACTAGAACTTACTGGAACTGCAGGGTTTTAGGCCCCATCCCAGATCTACTGAATCTGAATCTGTGTTTTCACAGGATCCTGAGGTGATTTGTATTCTCATTAAAGTTTGAAGAGCCCTAGCTTAAAGCATTGTCTGTGGGCCATCTACATTGGAATGACCTGCAAAATGTGAACATAACCTAATCCTCTTTCCAGACCCTCTCTACCAGACTATTAGGCTACCCATGTGATTTTTACATAGTTTGAAAACCTTTTTTGCTGCAACAGTGGTTCTAACCATGGCTACAAACACACACAAAGAAGTCCATTGTGTAGACTGTTCCTCAGACCAGTAATATGGGAATCTCCAAGGGTGGGTCCAGATACTGTCATTCAAAAATTCTCCAGATAATTCCAGTGTTCTGCCAAGGTTAAGGTTAAGAATCAGTGTACTGGAGTGAGTGGCATTAGAAGTAGAAACAATGAGGCAGATGGAAGACACTGGTAGCATCTGCTGACTAGGTCAGTTGATTAAAAAAAGGAAGGGAGAAAGGATTATAAATGATAGTGGCTTTAAAATATTAATATTAGCAATGGTGAGCTGTCTTTGGGTAACATTTTCTCCCTTTCATTTCTTTACATTTTTTCTATAATAATCTGATACCATATCTATAATTAGAATGAAATAAAATTGATTTTACTTTTAAATAAAATTAATATGAATTTGAAGCTGAGTGGCCTTGAAGCCTACCAACAATTAACAGACTTTTAAAAAGTGAGATGAAGTAGAGGAATCTGTTGTAAGGAAAGGAGAACATACTGAATTTTCATTGAGAAAGATGGAGATTAATAAGGTCTTAGATCATCCGCAGAAAATGGTATAGAGCCTATTGAAAGTGAGGACTAAATGTTTGATAAAAAGAATATATATGAATTTAGAATTCAGACTCAATTGCCTACAGTTGATAGCTAAAAGCAAGATACTATGAGATGAGAAATCCAAGGAAAAGAAGTTAGATCACGGATAACAAAGAGTTAAAGTCACAGCATCAATTTGGAGAATGCCCCTGTTTAAAAAGGGGTGAAAACAAAAATGCAGAGCGGTAAAAGACCCAATATGATACAGTACCAAGGATGCCAAGAGAAGAATTTAGGGGGAGAAGGTAGTCATCATGTAACATGTTGCAGAAAGATAAAGGAGTTCGTAGGCTGAGACAGACTGCTGGATTTGAAAGTTAAAGTCTTACTTCACTCTCAGAAACATTTCAGTAAAATGGTCAGTTTAGGAGTCAGATTATAGGGAGGATTGAGGGAGTAGTTTGACTCCCTAGTTTGACTGCAAGGAGAGGCAGTGGATATCAATTGCTAGTTTGAGAAGTGTTGAGAAGGAAAATATTAGGAAGGTAAATAGAAGTATAGCAAGATTAAGTTAAATGGGGGACCAGGACCCCTGTGCCAGGAGCCAATAGAAAGCCAGAGAGTGAAGATGGAAGACCTAGAGGGACCACTGGAGAGCTCAGGGTCATAGAGAAAACAGAGATGATAAAACGGTCATTTAAAAAGTAGAACAGACTTTAGGAATCATCTTATTTTCCTTCTCCAGATTATTTAAATCTCATTTCACAGATGGACCTGTGTAAAGTGAGACTTAACAAGGTTAAATAACTTGCTCAGGGTCACCAACCATTTAGATAATCTATGGATCAAAGGGGTGAGGAAGGATTTATTGGAATACTAGAGGTTGCTCTGTCCCTCTTCCTCTGAGATGGAAAAGGAATGAAGGCTGAAGAGAGAAACACACATGTTGAGATTGCAACAATTACAAGTTTGTGTTAAAGTAGAACATTTTCTGTATCACCAGTGTTCAGGATAGGCTAAAAACAGATTTCAATAAGGATAAAATTTTCAGTGCTCCTGTTTACTGCTCCTTGTCTTACATGAGAGTGATGAAAATGATACTTAGTTTGGATGCTTTTTCTTTTTTTGAAGCATTTTAAAATTTCCTCTTCAGAAGGAGGTAACTCCCTATTATGTAGAACACCTGACTTTATAATAGGTATCACCACCTAGTATCTTTCACCTACTGGTTCCCTACCTTATGTCCCAAAGGTCAGCAAGCTGAAGACACTTTAACACATACCCCTCCATGTCAAGCATAATGCTGCTGGCTAGTTTGTATTCCAAAGGTAGTTTACATGTTGATTTTCCTTACCAGGACAAATGCTACAATCATGGGCCCTCCCTTCCACTACCAACTACGAATTTCTCTACAGGTACCTATTAAATCAATCAGAACAGATCTTTGTGTCCCACCTCACCCCAAAACTCATTTAGGGACTCCTTGCAAAGACAGATTGCCAAGGCAAGAAATCTCCCTCCCCTTACTCAAGTTCTTAGAGTGGTCAACCCTCTCTCAACATGGCTTCTCAAACATTCCCTCTCCATGCACTTTTTTTTTTTTTAACCCCCAAAAGAATGAAGTCCACATTCTGCATATCCTTTTAACAAGGTCCTCTTTACCAAAATTCTGGAATGACATAACCACTTAAATTTTTTTGTCTTTGCTATTTGTTAAAGAAAACTGGGACAGTAAATGAAAGATGATTTGTCTTTACTAAAATTTAGAATCTCTTCTATGAGTAATATGTGTTGTGAAAATAAATCAAATCATGACTTTGAAAACTATTCCAGTATGCATTTTAGAAATCAATTTTCTACAATTCCAAAGACAGAGAATGAAAATCAGTTCTCTTAGTTCTGCTGTAGTCAGAAGCCAAGGTGCTCATTTGGTATTTAGGCATTACATAATCTGTGAAACAGAAAGACTGTTTCATTTTTGTTGTGTGTATTTTATCATTTTAAGGTATTCAAAAATACATACAACATTAATTGAGTCATTTAAACCTATGGTTGCAAGTTTTTGAAGAAAATTTTTTTAGCTTCTAGTAAAACATGGAGGAGACCTGTTTGCTGAGAATGAAAATAAAGATACTCCCTGTGACTGTGCTGAAAAACAACACCACAAAGATTTGGCCCTCAATCTGGAATCTCAAATGGTATTCTCACGGGATCCAGAGGCTGAAGAGATAGAAGCTGAATATGCTGCATTAGACAAACGAGAGGTAAGTTTCTTTAATGAAAAGAAATTCTAAATCATAGTATTTAAGAATTATATATATATGTTTTTCCTTTAAAACAAAGTTGTGTGATCTTCTTTACAGTATACTAACTGTCCTGTCATCTGTACAGCCATTAGTATAACAATGTAGCTAGAAAACCTTAAGGGGAAGTCTTTCCTCCAGTATGTGTGAATAAAGTGAATGTTTACTTACATGTAAATAGAGGTGTTCATGTATAATATGAATCCTACCCACTGCTGATGCTCCAAGATGCCAATCCCTGTGCTCATTAGTCTTTCCCTCTCTTCTGGATTGCTTTTATCAACAAGCATACTTTAGAAACTCTCATCTTAAAAAAAAATAAAACTCTTCATTGACTATCCTTCCCTCAGCCTTGTCCCTGCCGCCATCCAGTGGCACCTCCCGATTTCTGATCTTCATAAGCAAAAAGCAAGACTTAAAAGTTACCTATACATACTGGCTTTCTTACCTTCCATTCACTCTTCAGTCTACTATAGTGTCACTTTCTTGCCTTCTACTGTGATGAAACTGCACTTGTCGTGGACACCAAGCGTCACCATATTGCCAATTCCAGTAGGTACTCTTCTATCCTCATCTTCTTGAATTCATCAGCAACACTTAACACAACTGACCATTCCCTTCTTAATGACACACTCTTCCTTTAGCTTTTAGGACATTTTCTTCTGGTTTTCCTTTAACCCTTCAGTCTTAGTAAACATTACCTCCATACCTTGAGTTGCTCAAGCAGAAATACAGTAAGCATATCCTTGATTCCTGACAGCCCCTTAACCCTCACATCTAAACAATCAGGAATTTTTTTTTTTTCCTGCAAGTTAACTCTTTTTTTGTTTGTTTGTGTTATTGTAATTTGGGTGAAGATTTACAGAGCAAATTCACTTTCCATACAGCAGTTCACATATACTTTGTCTCATGACATTGACCATAGTTTACCACAATGCAGCAGCTCCCCTCCCACTTCCTTCCCATAGTTACCTCTTCCCTGTGTCCAGCCCTCCATGCACTCCTGCCCCCTGAGCTATCTCCCTGTGTATAAGCAGCCCTTCTTTCTCCCATGATTGTTCTTTCCAAGGAGTATATCTACCTGAGGTAAATGTTTAACTCATATGCCTGTCTTTTGTTTGGTTGGAAACCACAGGTGTGGGTTCAATTCCAGACCTGAAGGGCAGTAAGGGGCCATAGTCTCAGTGGTTCCACCAGGCTCTGTCAGACCAGCAAACCTGGTCCCCCCCTTTTATTTTCCTCCAAATGATTTTGAGTTTTGAACCATATTGTTCTCCCTTTCTATCCAGGATCTCCTACATAGATCCTCCTCCAAGTGGTTGAAAGTGGTAGCCGGGCACCATCTAGTTCTTCTGGTCTCATAGCCTTATAGGCTGCAGATCGGATGGTGTACCAGTTGCTAGGACTAATTGTTTCCATGAATTTTGATTTTCTTCATTCTTCTTTGCTCTGGACGAGGAGAGACCCATCATTGCATCTAGATGGCAGCTTGCAAGCTTTTAAGATCCCAGTCACTACTTGCCAAAGTAGGAGGTGGAACAATGTTTTGTATAGTATGTTATGTCAATTGAGCTTGAATCCCCTGCAACTATGGTCCTGAGCCCACAGGTTTAACTACTTTGTCCCTCTGGGTAGCTGGTTGTGACCAAGCAGTGACCACAACCTTGCCCCTTGTCGGTTCTACTATACACCTGGGAATTCTGATCATTCACATAAACTTATAGGACCATTGTCTGCCAACCCTATATATGTTCTTGGATACACTCCCCATTTCATAGACATACCTAATCATTCAGCCTGTCCACCCATCTACCCACCCATATACCCATGTTTGCCTTCACTGACAACACAGTACTGTATGTGCAAAAGGGTTCATCTTTGTTGTCTGTACCTCCCATGTACCTCTCTATGTCTTTCTCATCCTCAATGGTGCCATATTGGTCACTCACATTTGGTACATTGCCCTCCTCTTCACGCAAATCAGTATTTATCTCTATCTGTCTAATAGCGTTCCCTTCCCTCCCCTCCCACCCCTGGTAACCAACAAAGAAAATTTCCTTCCATAGGTAAACCTTTCCTTACCTTTTACAATAACGGGCTAATACAGTATTTGTCGTTTTGTGATTGACTTATTTCACTCAGCATAATGTCCTCCAAGTTCATCCATGTTATGCAGTCTTATGCAGATTCTACATTATTCTTTAGTGTTGCATAGTATTCCATTGTGTGTATGTACCATAGTTTGGTTATCCATTCCTCAGTTGATGGACATCTAGGTTGTTTCCATCTTTTGGCTATTGTAAATAGTGCGGTGATGAACATGGGTGTGCATATATCTGTTCTTGTCATGGCTCTCACTTCTTTAGGGTATATACCTAGTAATGGAATGGCTGGGTCAAATGGTATTTCTAATTACAACTTTTGAAGGACTCGCCATACTGCTTTCCACAATGGTCGTACCATTTTACAGTCCCACCAGCAGTGTATGAGACTCCCAATCTCTCCACAACCTCGTCAGCATTTGTTATTTTCTGTCTTGTTGAACTTTGCTACCAGTGCTGGAGTAAGATGGTACCTCATGGTTATTTTGATTTGCATCTCTCTAATAGCTAATGATCGTGAGCATTTCTTCCATATGTTTGTTGGCCACTTGAATATCCTCCTTGGTGAAGTGTCTATTGATGTCTTCTGCTCATTTTTAAATTTGATTGTTTGTCTTTTTGTTATTGAGGTGTTGGAGTTTTCTATAAATTCTGGAGACAATCAGGAAATTTTGTCAATTTTAACACTAAAAGTATAGCTTAAATCCATTTCTTTTCCTAATCTCCACTGCTACCCACCTTAGGCCCTTGCTACCCTCAGTTCTCATCTGAACTACTGTAAGTTTCTTAATTGGCTTCCTTCATGCTATTCTGATTCCCCTAGAATCCATTTGGTACACAGAAGCCAGAGTGATATTTTTAAACTTAAATTAGATCATGTCACTGAACTAATTAGTAACTTTTTATCATAGTTAGGATAAAATACAAACTGTTTACTCATGGAAACCCTTATATGGTATTGACACAATCTACCTCTCCAACATTACTAAAAACTAATTACTTTTATCCCCTAGCACACTTTACTCGCCATACACCAAAGTGTTTTTGTATTTGCTGTTTCCATGTCTGAACTGTTCTCCAGATTTTTCTCCTAGCTGGCTCAGTATCAGTTCCTCAGCAAGGTAGCCTTAGGCCATTCTTTCTAAAGTAGATCCTTCTCTTTCCATTATTCTTTACCTTGTTTAATTTTCATAGTACTTAACAAATGCAATCATTATTTTATGTATTTGTTTACTTATTTATTACCTTTGTCTCCTATTAGATTATCAACTCTCATCTGCCTTATTCAACAGGCTATTTTCTAAGTCTATCACAGTGCTTGCACAAAGTAGGCATCCATAGAGAATTCTCAAATAAAGAAATTATAAGACATGTTAAATTTCTTCCTCCCAACATGATTTTGATTCCTCAATGTTCAGTGCTAGAACCCACTGCCATCAAATTGATTCCAACTTACAGCAACCCTACAGAACAGAGTAGTACTGTCCCCATAGAGTTTCCAAGACTGTAAGTCTTCATGGAAGAAGACTGTCACATCTTTCTCCTGAGGAGTGGCTGGTGAGTTCAAACCACCAGCCTTTCACTTAGCAGCCAAGCACTTAATCACTATGACACCAGGACTCCTTCAGTGCTAACCTGATTCTAAAAAG
>NW_006921650.1:6631080-6668847 GCF_000298275.1 Orycteropus afer afer | reverse complement strand
TCACAGCATCAGAACTCTAAGCATGTGAGAGAGAGTGGGCACCTCCCAGAACATTGTTTTGTGCCACGCCCAACAGAAATAACCCAGGTGGATAGTTCCTCAGTTGCTCATAGAAAATCCCACCTTGGAGTTTACAAAGACTTATGGGTAGAAAAGCCACACTAAGTAATTTACTACACTGCAGACGCTTATTTAGATAAAGTACTCATAGAGAGGGGAGCAGGGAGGCCTGTGTCCTAAGCATTTTGCTGGCATCTTCACATGATTGTTGAATCCACACAGTCATGTCAGAACATGACAATTGTACTTCTCTGCTTTTTTTTTTTAATTGAAGCAAGTTAAATAACTTGCCGAGATCCAGTGAAGGGAACTTGATTCTTCTGACATCAAATTCAGGTATCTTCCTATTTGCCTTCCTGTCTGTTTTTGACAATTCATGATCTTGAATCAGACATGGAAATGGTTAATATAAAAATCAGTATAATACAAAAGTATAGAGTCAGAAGACAGTATTGAAAATATTCCAGAAATAATGTTGATGTGATTAAATTAAAAAACATTTACAACTGTTTGTCTCTAATGCACCATCTTAATTTAATTTGTAATTAAATCAGAAGATTATAGTACTCATTACCAAGGTACCATTTATTTGTCCACATTGGCCAAAATAATAATAATAATACTGATGATATACAATTTACCTAGCAAGAGTGTGGGGAAGGGATCCTCTGATACAGTACTAAACCAAAACCAAACCCACTGCCATCAAATTAATTCCAACTCATAGTTGACCCTCATTGGGTTTCCAAGGCTGTAAATCTTTATAAATGTAGATTGCCTCATCTTTCTCCCATAGAGCAGCTGGTAGGTTTGAACCACCAGCTTTCTGGTTAATAGCCAAATGCCTTACCCACAATACCACCATAGCTCATAGTGTAGTACTAAAAGAAATGTAAATTGGTAAAAGCTTTTGAGACAGTTTAACAGCATCTAGTAAAGTTTAAAATTTATGTAACCTATGATTCATCAAGTCAATTTCTGGTAATTTCATGGTGAATATACTTTTTAAATGTGTATATAAATACAGTAATAATGGTGATGATCATGATTATAGCATAGGGTTGTAATGATCATTAAATAACTCGACGGCACATAACAACAACAACAACAACAACATGTAAATGCTTAGACCAGTACCTGGCCTATTTCATAACTGCTTTATGTCATAGACTTTTTTGAATTAGTTTTTGTTGATCACTATTATTTTATACATGATATCAAAGTAGTGCAGTTTGATTGGTAGGCTATTTCACATTTCTTAAATGATCTTTTGGTACCAGCAATATGCACTTGTGCAAAAGAGGTATAGTACTTTTATATCCTGTTTCTTTTTAGTTTAGTTTCCTTTTTGTTCCTCTGTATCAGTACTGACTGTTTTGGAGATTATTACTGGTTTGTGTTTAATCTGAAAATAGAAGCAGTTTATGTTTGCAACAGGAAAGATAAAGCCACCTTCATTTTAATCTTTCTTGCAGAAGAGAGAACTAGTGCCCATTTGGGACTGAGCAATGTATTGAAATGCTTACTATGACCTAATTACATTATGTTGCAAAGATTCAGAGTGAATAGGTTTAGTGTCCATGAAGGTAGTGTGTGTTTTTTCTTCAAGAACTATTTTTCTTCCAGTGTAACTGTAAAATTGGCATGGGGATGGTGTCTGACCTCTTCTAACTTCCCAGGGGGAAAGAAGGATCAAGGTCAAAAGCCCAAAGCTGATTCCTATGAGATGGAGATCAGACATGCTGCTACCCTTCAACCTTTTTGCCAGTTCTGACACTAACTGCCCCTCCCATGGCATTTACTACTTCTCGTCTGGGTTTGATAATTTGCTGCAGTCGCCACACAGAACTCACAGACAACACTCACAAGTATAGAGTTTATTCGGGTAGTTACAGTTACAATTGAGGATCAAAAACAACTCAGGATACAGTTTGTCATCTGTGCCACAGGCACACTTCTGTCTAACCTCGGCCTCTGCCCTATTTGGACATCCTCCTTGCTGAAGTGTCTATTCATATCTTTTGCTCATTTTTCAGTTGGATTGTTAATTCTCTTGCTGTTGAGGCATTAGAGTTATCCATAAATCTTAAACTAAGTCACTTACCAGATATGTAATTATGGACAAGTATGAGTTTGTTGCATTTTTGTTACATGCTTTTTCGTGGTATTGATTTGTTTGTTCCGTGTAATTTTCTGTGCTGAGCTCGTTTTGTTTATGGATTGTGTTATCACTTCCTTCATTGCAAAAGTTTTAATATTTGCTAAATATTTGTGCTGGTCTTCTTTTTTATTTTAATGTGAAGGTTTATCATTTTTCTTTGTGGTTACCCTGTGATTTATAGTTTTCTTCCCAAGTTTAGAACAGTCTTTTCTATCTTGTAGTTGTCTTGATTTCCCTACCATTTAGAAGTTCTGTAACTACACAATTTTTTCCCTTTTTTTGGTCAATTGAAGTCACTGGTTCCCAGTTTATGATCTTGTAGGCTTATTTACTTTGGATACTTCCATAGCTGGGTGGTTTCTGGGTTATGTCACCATGTATGTTAATGGTCAGTTGTTGTTTGCTATTGTTGCTTGTCTGTCCGAGCACTTCCTTTAGCATCTCTTGTAAGCTTGGTCTGGTTTTAACAAATTCCCTTAATTTCTGCTTATGTGGAAATGTCCTAATTTCACCATCATATTTGAGGGACAGTTTTGCTGGGTACATAATTCTTGATTGGAAATTTTTCTCTTTCTGGGTTTTATATATACCAACCCATTGTCTTCTCACCTGCATGGTTTCTGTCAAGAAATCCGAGCTTATTATTATTGGTTGCCCCTTGTAGGTAACTTTTCATTTTTCCTGTGCTACTTTCAGGATTCTTTGTCTTTGGTTTTGGTGAATTTGATGATGATATGTCTTTGTGATTCCCTTTTGGGGTCTTTCCTTTTTGAGGTTCATTGAACTTCCTGAATGGGTATATTCTCATCTTACATCATACCAGGAAAATTCTCTTCCAACAAGTCTTTGACAATTTTTTCTGTGGTTTTATTTGTCTCTTCCTTTTTTGGAATTCCGATTACATGTAGGTTATTTCTTTTGATGGTATCCCACATGATCTTAGGCTTTCTTCATTTTGTTTTGATCTTTTTTCTGATTGATTTTTTTTCCAAAGAAGTATTGAGGTATTTGTCTTCAATCTCACTAATTCTGTCTTCCATTGATTCAATTCTACTCCTTTGCCTCTTCAGTGTGTTATCTATTTCTGAAAATTTAGTATTAATCTTCTGAATTTCTCTGTGTAGATTTTGTATCATTTCTAATTTTTCATTTATTTTGTCATTTTTTTCTTGTATTGTCTACAGTTTTATCTGTATTTTCCTCAATTTTGTCAGTGTTTTCCTTGATCTATCTCTCAATTTGTTGAAGATACGTAACTATAATTCTTTTGAATTCCTTGTCAGAGAGTTCCAGTGCTGCATCTTCCTCAGGGATGTGTTCTGGGTCTGTATGCTGATCCCTTGTTTCTCCTGCTTTATCTTGCTTCTTTGTGTAGACTGTGATGCTCTGTTGTCTCCTAGGCATTGTGACATTTTTGTGTTTATATTTAATTGGTGATTGTGTGTTGGAGTGACTTGCCCACGATTTTTGTTTTCTTTGTATGTTATCTCGCAAGCAGGGTACTGTGGTGTGCTTCTCTATTCACTAGTTGGCAGCGCTTATACACTTACCACCTGTCTCCTTTCCCATTGTCAGCCTCCTGTATGTATGTCCCTGCCGCCCTTGGCAAAGAGAGCCTATCTTAGTCCCTGGAACCTGAATGAGAATGCTGTTACTTCAAAATCCAAAATGGTTGCACCCTCGGTCACTTTAAATACCCAAAATGGCCACCGCTTATAAACAATCAAAATGGCTGCACCCTCCGAACAGTGGAAAGTCCACAGCTCAGGGCATCTCCCTCCTTGCTGTTTCCTTTCTTAGTCGTAGGCCACCAACACAGTCATCCCTGCAACCCTGGGCAACCAGGGCTGATCTTTAGTTCAATTCTCAGGTCCCAGTGCCACTTGGAAATATTCAGGCTGTTGGTCCTGTCAGAGTAGCTAACAGTGCACTGTTCCAACCATCTGAACTCACTTTTTTCATTCAGATGTTTCCACTAGTTGGTGCCTAATCCACTTCTGTATTGTGCCTTTCAAAGCTCATGGTTCCAGGATTATCTTCTCTTTCTCTGTCAATTTGTTTCTCTTTTCTTTGTTGAAGAGGGTCTATGTAGCTTGTCTGCCTATTCTTCCATCTTACTGGAAGTCACTGAGTACATTTAAAGAGTTTTTTCAGGTTGCTTTATATTATACCTTCTTAATAAATCTAAAATCAAACCTTTCAAGATATTATATCAGAGTAGCCAAGAAAGCTGGTTTTTTATTTCCATTAGTTACTTGCATTGTTTCTAAATAAAATAATAATCTGTACAATCATGTTTAAGTTAACCATTTTCTCTCTGCTTATTTGATTCTACAAAACTGAGGTAGAATCATGACTAATCTGAAAAAGAACATTTAGAAAATATGACCTGGAAATGTACAATTGCTATCATTGGGAATATCAGGAAGTATTTGCTCTGATTACTAAGACAGTAGAGTACTTAGAGTACCAACTCTGAACTCAGAACGCATATACACCTACTCCTCACTTACTGACTGTGGTTTTTGTCAAATATTTTGCATTTACGATAGTGAAAAAAAAATCTGATTATTTTGCACATTAACTGTGTACATCTAGCAGTACTCAATGCTGAGGTACAAAGCAAGAATAATGCTGGCTGTGATGGCTAAAGTTATATGTCAATTTGGCTGGGCCATGATTATCAGTGGTTTGACACTTAGATAAGGGTATAATATGGCAATTATGTAGTGATGTAATTTGGCAGTTATGTAATAGTGTTATCCTCAATTTTATGATCTGATGTGGTCATCCTCCATTTTTCTTTAACAACCTGGTGGTCTTTGGAACCTAACCATGTTGACAAGTGAGGAGTGGGTATATGTACATAGTGTATAAGCTCTATACTGCAGTGAGTACTACAAATTTATAATTTTTAATATTTTATTGTATTTTAGGTGAAAGTTTACACAGCAGATTAGGTTCCCTTTAAAGAATTTTTATACAAATTGTTCTATGACATTGGTTAATTACAATTTTCATAATATATCAGCATTCTCATTATTTCCATTCTGTTTGTTCTATTCTCTTTCTATTAATCTAGATGTCCTACCCTTCCTTGCCTTCTCATCTACCTAATTAACATACTTAGATTATTATTTTGGTTATTATTACTGTTGTTGTGAAATTGTATATGTTATAGCATTTACCAAAATTGTCCCTTATTCTCGTGTACTTAATGTCTTCATTTACCTTGGTCAAATTATGCAGACTTCTCCCATATTGGGTATTATGCCCTTCCTATCACCACAATTAACAAAGTGTCTACTATTTAAAAAATGATTCCCCTTTTCTCTTCCTCTGGTGGTGTAGTGCCTAAGGCGTCTGACTGCTAACCAGAAGGCTGGTGGTTCAAACCCACCAGCCACTCCTCAGAAGGAAGGTTGGGCAATCTACTTTCGTAGTGATACCACCTCAGAAACCCAAGGAGGGATCGCTGAGTCGCATCTGACTTGACGGCAGTGGGTTTAGTTTGGTTTGGTTCCTCCTCCCATCCCCAGTAGCCATCAAAAAATGTTGCTATCTGTATGTGTACTTATTCTTGACTTTTTATAGAAGTGAGATCATATAACATTTATCCTTTTGTGATTCAGCATAATGTCCTCCAGATTCATCCATGTTATAAGATGTTTCATGGACTCTTCATTATTTATAGTTGCATAGTATTCTACTGTATGCATATATCACAGTTTGTTTATATATTCTTCCATTGATAGGTATTTGGGTTGTTTTCATCTTTTTGCTATTGTGAATAACATTCCAGTGAACATAGGCATACATACACCTGGGAGTGGAATTGCTGGATCATAAGATATTTCTAGCTTTTTGAACAAGTGCCATACTATTTTCCTAAGTGGCTATACCATTTTCTGGTCTCCTCCAGTGAATACTACAAATTTAACCATGCAAGAGTTTGCTAGGTTTTTTCAGGGGGAAGTGTGTTTCATAAATTAGCTTAAAAATGAAGAATACTTCATGGTTTTGGGACTTTTTCTAAGGATAGTTCGGATAAAATTTCAGTGTTTTTTGTTTGTTTGGTTTTGTTGTTATTAATGCCATCCCTATGTAGGATAGCTTGGATTAAATTTTCATTTCTTTTTCTAGTTAAATTCATGGGACATCTGTATATTTACAGATTGAGGTCACTATAGCTGAATACATACGGTAGATTGTCAATGCAGTGCGATACGAAGTTTAGCTTATCTTCATCATCATTTAAAAAGAATAAATTCCAATTAAGTAATTGCAGTGTAGTGAGTTGCATGGTATGGTTTTTCTAGCCATAGTCTTTGTAACAACCACCCGATTACTGGGTGGGACCAAGCAAATATGTATCAGCTTGGCTGGGCAGCTGGTAGTAGTTATTTCCTACAGTGAGACTGGCAGTTAACTTCCTGGTGGAATTTGCCATGAGCAACTGAGTAGCTGCTTTTTTAAATCCTGATTGTTAAAGTCATCCATCTGGAGTATTTCTTTTGCATCAGTACAAAGTAATCCTCTGGGAAAGTTTGCTTTCTCTCAGCTGTGTAAAACACTGATGTTGGGATTGGTTGGTTTGGCCACTCTGCCAGGTTCAAAAGGAGCCCTCCTAGAGACAGATGGTCATTCTCACTGAAAGGGATGCCCAGCTGAGAGAGAGGCACCTGGCTGGCTGAGAGAGAGATGCCTAACTGAGAGACGGTGGCAGTGGAACCAAGAGGCACGGGACAGAGCAGCAGGCTTACTGGCCCACAGAGGCAGAGGCCAGGCCAAGAGGCCAAGGGCCAGAGAGGTGTGTCTAAGGGCACAGCAGAGGAGAGACTGTCCTGACTGAAGAACTGTATCCTGAATGCATTCCTGAATTTGAATTGTAGCCTGGAGCTTCCCTAATATACCCCATAATCTGTGAGTTCTGTGTAGCCACTGCAGCAAATTATCGAACCCAGCAGAGGTGGTGGGTGCTGCAGGAGGAAAGGTTGGTGTCAAAGTTGTTAAGTGGACTGAAGGGTGGCGGCATGTCTGGCCTCATAAGAACAAGCCTTGGGCTGCTGATGGTGATTCTCTCTTCCTCTTGTGAAGTTAGAGGAGGTCAGAAGATGCCACCTCCTTGCCCCTTTTGCAGTAATTTAAATAAATTTAAAAAGAATTATCACTGCTAACTGTTCACAGCCAGTGTTGGTAGCTCTTTAATATCCCCAGTGATTTTGAGAAAAAGAAAGGTGTGTTGGAGGTTGATTTTTATAAATTTTTAATAAGTGTAAACTCTTGGTGGTTCAGTGCTTTAAACCGTGAGCCTAAATAAACTCAATTTATTTGCAAAGAAAAAAGACTAGATAGAAACATACAAAAACTTTGATTATTGCTCAACAGTGGGATTACAGATTTTCATTTCTAATACATTTTTGTATTATCTGAAATTTCAGCACTGTAAAGTAAAATGATATTGTCATTGTAGTATGATAGTTTTGTTTTAGAATGATACAGTACATGAGCCCCAGCATCCACTTTCCAGCTCAAAAGAGACTTGAAAAAGGGTAGTTTGAAGTCCATGATAGAGAAGCATAAAGAGCATTTTTAATTTCAATAATCAAATTGAAAGTGGGAAATTTAAAAAAATGATGATTACATATTTTTGTTTATAAGCCACTGCCATGGAGTTGATTCCAAGTCATAGTGACCCTATAAGACACAGTAAAACTGCCCCATAGGGTATCCAAGGCTGTAAATCTTTACGGAAGCAGACTGCCTCATTTGGGTTCAAACTGCCAACCTTTTGGTTAGCAGCTGAGTACTTTAACCCCGTGTCACCAGAACTCCTATATTTGTTTATAGACATTTAAATTACTTCCTAAGAACATTATAGCCAATTTAACTTTGTTTTTCTTCTTTTCAAAGCCATATGAAGGATTAAGGCCTCAGGATCTTCGGAGATTAAAAGATATGCTTATTGTGGAAACTGCAGACATGCTTCAGGCTCCACTATTTACTGCTGAAGCTTTACTTCGAGCTCATGGTAATAAAAGCAGTGTCTTATACATGTGATAATATGAGTGTTTTTTTAACTTTTCAGAATTAAGAAATGGCTATTTTATTGTTTTAATATAAAACAAAACAATTTGTTAAACAAGGCTGAGTTGTTTTTTGTGCAGTGATTATTGCAGTGCTCAGCTTCCCCAGAACATTTTGTTATTTTGAAGTATATACTGGCTGTAAATAATAGGAAATTTCTTTTTAAAAATTGAGCTAGTAAGTCAGATTGTACATTGATTAATTTTTGCAGTATATCTAATTTGAGCAGTTAGAAGTTAAAATCTATAGTCTTGATTCTAGTTTTGACATTAATTTTTCCTAAGTTCACTCCAGCATGAAATTGTGGTAGTTCAATTAAATACTTAAAGGATCGTGTTATTATTTATTAGTTGATTTTATTTATTTTAAAAAGCTATTTCCACGAAGTTCACAGGGCACACTTTTGAAGTCAATTGAGAATTGTCCATTTTAGGGGTTATTATTTGAGGAATAACCAACTTTTCTTAAATGTTCATATAAACTTAGCGTATTGCAAGTTCTCTGTGACTTTTAAGGCACCCATTCTGGAAGTTGTCACAGGCTGAGTTGGACCCTCTCGATGCTCACTTGATAGATGAATTTTAGCTTATTTCAAAGAAAAGTATTTTCTGATTTAAAAAAAAATTTTTTTTAAGAGAAAGGCGAGTAGTTAATTCTATTCAAGTCATTTTGAGACTATTTATTTGACTCTAAGTTTTTGTTGTCTATATCCAAACAGAATGCCAGCTTTCAAAATTTTTACATAATCTCTTGACAAGAAGAAAATTACAAGCTCCATATTTTATTATTTCTTGATCATCACTGTTAATAATTTGCTATGTAACTCTACAATCACTATTTTCAGTATTGATGTCTCCTGGATTCTACATTTGACATTCTTTTCCTGCTTTGTATATCCTACCCACAATGCCATCAAGTCAACTTATAGTAACCCTATAGGACAGAGTAGAATGCCTCGTGGTATTTCTCAGGCCATATCTTTCTCCCGCAAGCAGCTGGTGGATTTGAACTAATGACCTTTAAACCATCTGAACTTTCTAGTAGACCTCAACCTTCATGACCCAGGCTTCTTTGCCTAGTCTGTCAATCTCACCATTTCTATACCTTATGTACTTTTCTTTTTTGAGGTTACCCTGTGATTTATAATTTTCTTCCCAAGTTTAGAATAGTCAGTTCTATCTTGTAGTTGTCTTGACTTCCCTACCATCTAGAAGTTCTATAACTACACAATTTTTTCCCTCTTTTTGGTTTGTAGTTGTCCTCATTTGTCAATTGATGTCTCTGGTTCCCTGTTTACAATCTTGTAAGCTTATTTAATTTGGATTCTTCTATAGCTGGTTTAGTTTCTGGGTTATGCCATCATGTGTGTTAATGGTCAGTTGTTGATGGCTGTTGTTACTTGTCTGTCCAAAGGACTCCCTTTAGCATCTCTTGTAAGGTTGGTCTAGTTTTAACAAATTCCCTTCATTTCTGCTTATCTGGACATGTCCTAATTTCACCATCATATTTGAGGGACAGTTTTGCCAGGTATATAATTCTTGGTTGAAAATTTTTATCTTTCAGGGTTTTATATATACCATCCCATTGTCTTCTTGCCTGCATGGTTTCTGCTGAGAAATCTGAGCTTAGTCTTATTGGTTGCCCCTTGTAGGTAACTTTTCGTTTTTCCCATGCTGCTTTCAGGATTCTTTCTTTGTCTTTGGTTTTGGTGAGTTTGATGATGATATGTCTTGGTGATTTTCTTTTGGGGTCTATCCTGTTTGGGGTTTGTTGGACTTCTTGAATGGCTGTATTCTCATTTTTCATAGTACCAGGAAAATTCTCTTCCAACAAATCTTGGACAATTTTCTCTGTGGTTTTATTTGTCTCTTCCTGTTCTGGAATTCCAGTTACACATAGGTTATCCCTTTTGATGGTATCCCACATGAACCTTAGGCTTTCTTCATTTTGTTTTGATCTTTTTTCTGATTGATCCCTTTCCAAGGAAGTATTGAGGTCTTTGCCTTCAGTCTCACTGATTCTGTCTTCCATTGATTCAGTTCTACTCCTTTGCCCATTCAATGTATTATCTATTTCTGAAAATTTAGAATTAATCTTCTGGATTTCTGTGGGTAGATTTTGTATCATTTCTAATTTTTCATTTATTTTGTCATTTTTTTCTTGTATTGTCTTTTGAAAGTATTCTAGGGTCTTCTCAGTGTTTTCCTCAATTTTGTCAGTGTTTTCCTTGATCTGTCTCTCAATTCGTTGAAGGTGCCTAAATATAATTCTTTTAAATTCCTTATTAGGAAGTTCCAGTGCTGCATCTTCCTCAGGGATGTGTCCTGATCCCTTGTTCCTCCTCCTTTCTCTTGCCTCTTTGTGTGGACTGTGATGCTCTGTTGTCTACGAGGCATTGTGACCTTTTGTGTTTATATTTAATTGGTGATTGTATGTTGGAGTGACTTGCCTACAATTTGTGTTTTCTTTGGATGTTACCTATTTAATCAGGGTACTGTGCTGTCCTCTGCTATTTGTTAGTTGGCAGCACTTATACACTCACCACCTGTCTCCTTTCCCATTGTCAATCTCCTGTATGTCCCTGCCATCCTTGGCAAATGAAGCCTATCCTTAGGTCCCTGGCATCCGAAAGAGAATGTTGTCACTTTAAAATCCAAAATGGCCACTGCTTGTAAACATTCAAAATGGCTGCGCCCTCGGTCACTTTAAATATCCAAAATAAGCGCCGCTTATAAATAATCAAGATGATTGCGCCCTCCGAACACCCAAAAGTCCACAGCTCAGGTTGTCTCCCTCCTTGCTGTTTCCCTTCCTAGTCGTAGGCTACCAGTGCAGTCATCCCTGCAGCACTTGGCAACCAGGGCTGATCTTTAGGTCAATTCTCATGTCCCACACCACTTGGAAATATTGAGGCTATTGGGTCCATCAGAATAGCTGACAGTCTTTGCTCCGACCATCTCCGTACTCACTGTTTTCATTCAGGTTTTTCCACTAGTTGGTGCCTAATCCTTCTGTATACTTCCGTTCAAAGCCCAGGGCTCCAGGATTATCTTCTGTATCTCTGTCAGTTGGTTTCTCTTTTCTTTGTTGAAGAGGGTTTGTGTAGCTTGTCTGCCTATTCCACCATCTTACTGGAAGTCTCCTCCCATGTAGCACCTTATGCACTTTTACTTCTCATTAGAAATCACCTCTTTCAGAAGCGTTTTCTGATCCTGTCTTCCTAGATCCACACTGAGACCCTTCCTGTCTACTCCCATTATATTTCATATATGTGTGTGTGTCATACACTTAGAATACAGTATTATAATACTCTCTTTATTTACTTTTCCTCTACATTAACCTAGGAATTACTCTGGGCAGCCTTTATTGTTTTTGCTTGTTTGTTTCTGTAATACTTAATACATACTAAAACGTCAGAAAATACTTATGGAATGATGAGATAATACACCTGAAAGTTTATTTATATATTTTCTGAAAACCCACTTTTTTGTTATAAAATTATTTTCCCCATTGCCGTTTTTATCAACTTTGAAGTAAATCTTCTAGGAAAAAAATTTAGAATAAGGTAAACAAAATCACATTTATAAATTCATATAATTTAGAGTAAAAAGATTTCTTTTTTAGCCAGTAATAATGCTTAACTCTCATAAAAGCTTGTAAGGAAATAGAAAGTACTTTCAGTTGTGTTTCTTTAGGGTAAGTTTCACAGCATCAGAGTATACATTTAAGTATAACATAGAGCTGCCAGAAATGTGGAAACTATTCATCAGTGGAGAACTATTACAGTGCAGTCTGTATTAGTTACAGTAAGCAAGCTGCCAGAACATAAGCATAGGCTCAAACACAGTAAACATTTATTTATTACTCATATAGTAGTCCAAAGCCCTTTTCAGTAGTGGGTATGACTAGAGCTCTGCTCCACAGTCATTCATGACCCTCACTGACTGAAACTCTGCCATCTTACAGTAGCTTCCAGGGTTGCCCTGGAGATCATCTCCATTGCAGCCATCCAGTGAAAGGGAAAAGAGCATGGTGGAGTAACTGTGGAAAGTTTTTACTAGTCCATCCTGAAAGTGGCATTCATTACTCCTGCACATATTCTACCAGCCAGAATTCAGTCACATGACCATACCTAACTACAAGCAGTAGTTCCACATGCATTTTTGTGTATAGATAGCTTTCTCGACCACAGATATCTACATTGAACTAAATAATGTAATGCACCGTAACTTTTTTTTTTTACTTTGCTTTTCATTTTTTTTAATATACTATTTTTCACAGCAGTTTTAGATTTACAGAAAAACTGTGCAAAAAGTGCAGAGTTCCCATTTACCCTCTTTCCCTACACATTGATTCTCCTGTTTATGTCTTTCATTCCTATGGTATGTTTGTTACAATTTATGAACCAATACTGATACATTATTATTAACTTAAGTCCATAGTTTAGGATTTTCTTTTTGTGTTGTAGGTCCTGTGGGTTTTGACAAATGCTTCATGTCATGTGTCTACCGTGACAGCATCCTACAGAATAGATTCACTGCTCAAAAAATGCCCTGAGCTCCACCTATTCATCCCTTGCACCTCCCCATAACCCTCTGGCAACCACTGATCTTTTCTGTCTCAGTGGTTTAGTCTTTTCCAGAATGTCATATAATTGGAATCATACAATATGAAGCTTTTTCAGATTGGTTTCCTTCACTTAGCAGTATGCATTTAAGGTTCTCCTGTATCTTTTTTGTTATTTTTATTGTGTTTTAGGTGAAAAGTTACACAGTAAATTTGGTTCCCATTTGACAGTTTCTATACAAATTGTTCAGTGACATTAATTACATTTTTCACAGTGTGTCAACATTCTCTTTGTATTCTGATGGTTCCATTTCTATTACTTTAGTTTCTTTGCCCCTTTGTCTTCTCATTTTTGCTTTAGAGTAAATGTTGACCTTTTGGTCTCATGTAGATGGTTTTTCAGTAGAGCACTGTACTTATCCTTTAGTTTGTATAACTAGGTCACTCTGTTAGGTCATTGAAAGATGATCTCAGATGATAGTATTGCTTCAAGGTTTAAAGATATCTCAGGGTGATAGTCTCAGGACGTCGTTTATTTTCAACTTGTCCAGTAAGTCTGGTCATTTTTAAGAATTAGAGTTTTGTTCCACATTTTTCTCTCATTCTATCCAGGACCATCTGTTGTGACGGTTGTCATAACGGTTGGTAATAGTAGCTGGGCACCATCTAGTTCTTCTGGTCTCAGGGTAGTTGAAGTCATGGCTTATATAGGCTATTAGCTCTGTAGACTTCTTTCTTCTCTAAGATTTTGATTACCTTCTTACTCTTGCTCCTGACAAGGTAAGACCAATAGGTGTATCTTAGATGTCCACTCTCAAGCTTTTGAGACCCCAGACTCAAAAGTGAGACTCACTTCACTAAGAGGCATAACATGAACTTTGTTGACCATGTTATGATGGTTGACTGAGTTGTCTCTTGAGACTAAGATCCTCTGCCTTCAAACTTTAGAAAACCAGTCTCACAAGGTGTTTGGTTATATCTAAGAAGTATGTGTAATTGTGTCTTCTATGTGCCTGCACACCATAGCTGTACTTATTTACTGTGCACACATATGTATATACCTGTACCTGCCTGTATACTTATTTGCTGTGCACCCATATGTATATACCTGTACCTGCCTGTATACTTTTATCTTTATACACATACATATGTGATCATACTCTCAATTTTGTTTTCATTGTTGCCAGGTTATATATGGTAAATTTTTTAGTACAAGCATTCTTTTCTCTTCTTAGTGACATCATTTACTTTGGTCAGGCTTATGCACTACACCCACATTTGTTGCTACCTTTCCCATCACCAAAAATAATAAGTGTCTATGATCTAGAGAATGATTCTCCCTTCATCCCACCCCTCCCCTGTAACCACCTATGAACATTGGTCTCTTTATATGTATCTGTTCTTCTTATAAAAGTGTGATCATACAATATTTGCCCTTATGTAATTGACTTAATTTACATAGCGTTGTGTCCTCCAGGTCCATCCATGTTATAATATTCCTGGACACATCTTTGTTCTTTTTAGTTGGTAGTATTCCATTGTATGTGTATACCACATCATGCTTATCCATTCATGTGTTGTTGGGCACTTAAATTGCTTTCGATTTTTTGCTATTGTGAATAATGATGTAATAAACATAGATTTACATGTATCTGTTCATGTTACTTCTGTTAAGTTTCTAGGCTATATACCTAGGAGTAGAATTGCTGGATATAAGGTAATTCTATTTCTAATTTTTTGAGGAAGCACCATACTGTTTCCATAGGGGTTGTATGTATCATTTTTTGTTTTTCAATTGTAGTTTGGGTGAAAGTTTACAGAGCAAATTAGTTTTCCATTCAACAACTTATATGCATTTTGTTTTATGACATTGGTGCAGTCCCCTCAGTGCAACAACATTCTTTCCACTTCCTCCCGGGTTTCCCCATTTCCATTTGTTCTTCTTTTCTGCTCCTTCCTGCCTTCTGAGCTTTGTCTTTGGGCAGATGCTGCCCTTTCGGTCTCGTATGCTTGATTGTGTACCATAACTCTTTAAGTTATGATATTAGCACAGAATCTAAGACTGTTTTGGTTACCTAGTGCCACTCTAACAGAAATGTACCACAAATGGATGGCTTGAACAAACAAGAGTTTATTCTCTTACAGTTTTGGAGGCTAGAAGTCTGAGTTCAAAGTGCCAGGCTCTAGGAGCTACGTGAAAACACCTCAGCCTTGGGCTTCAGCTCTGCCTCTTCCTTCTGCCCACTGGAACTAGAGGCTTTTCTTGACTCAGGCACCAGCCACTCGGAAGGAAGATTGGGCAATCTAATTTTGTAGGACACTGCCTTGTAAACCCAAGGAGAGGTCGCTATGAGTTGGGAACAAGTCAGTGGCAATGAGTTTGGTTTTTTTTTTTTTGGAAGGAGCTCTGGATCTATGGTGGTGTGGTGCCTAGGCATTTGACTACTAACCAGAAGGTTGGTGGTTCAAACCCACCAGCCAATCTATGGAAGAAAGACTGGGCAGTCTACTTCCATAAAGATTTACTGCCTCAGAATCCCAGTGGGGGTCACTGTTAGTCGGAATTGACTTGATGACAATGAGTTTGGTTTTGGAAGGTGCTCTGGTGTAGTGGGTAAGGCATTTGGCTACTAACCAGAAGGCCAGTAGTTCAAACCCACCAGATGCTCCATGGGAGGACGATGAGGCAATCTACTTCTGTAAAAATTCATAGCTTTAGACACTCAGTGGGGGTCACTATGAGTAGGAATTAACTTGATGGCAGTGGGTTTGATTTTTTGGTTTAATTGAATTTTCCTGTTTGGAATGTTTCTGTTTTGTGATAACTTACCAAAGAGTTTGTTTAACATTTTATTCCCCTGTTAAGACACCAAGTAGAGGTAAATGGAAATTTTCAATTGGGCATCTTTTCAATATCATTTAAGTAATATCAGTAACATTTATAATCAAATAAGATTTATAAAGATAAATGATGTTAGTGAGGAAAATAGATGGTACAGAGAGCTACAATGTACTGTAATTATCCGTAAAACCAGGACAGGCTCTGCTTTGTTGTTGTTGTGTGCGGTCGAGTCGGACCCGACTCATAGCGACCCCTCCTTGGGTTTCCGAGGCAGTATCACTGCGGAAGTAGATTGCCTCATCTTCCTAACAAGGAGTGGCTGGTGGGTTTGAACTGCCAGCCGTCGGTGTGGCAGCTGACTGCCCGAGGCCCTGAGGCCATCCCCGGGGGCCTATTAAACCGAACTATTTGGAAGATTTACTGATTGTATCCTAGGTAACACTCATTCAGCTTTACCCAGGAAAATAGATTTGAGTATTATACTATCTCCTGTCAAATTGAGTCCCAGAGTAATGAAATTGATGTAGATTAGGCAGAAGACAGAAGTATTTGGCAGTATTTGCTGAGTAGTAATTAAATTTTAAGGAGGATTATGTCGAGAATGCAAAGGTCATTCTCTGAGTATTTCCTCAGTTAAAAAAAAGTAATATATAATTGAATGCTACCTAATGAGAAAATAAATAAAATTTACTAAATGTGAAACTAAGGCTAATTTGTTTGTGCTTAGAGTAAATTTACATTAAAGTATTTTTTAAAATGCTTTTGGAAGCTCATTCTCTTCTGCAGAGAGTTAAACTTTAGTAGTCCTCATCTTCTCTTCTCAAACTATGATCTCTTGCTAGGAAATCTTATCCTCTCCCAAAGCTTCTCAGTTATAGATTTCTTTCTCTGAAGTAGACCTCCCTTTATATTCATATATATAACTGCCTATTTGAAAGTCTCTCTGGATATCTCAAAAGCACCTTACATGCATCATGTCTGGAACTAGAACCATCCTCTTCCACCTCTACTTTATTCTCTGATGTACCCTTATATATGAGAGTACTAACCAACGAGCCTGGTATTTGAGACAGAAACCTGAGATACCAACTTTGACATTTTCCTTTTCCTTACACCCTGTATGTTGTCAATTTTACCTTACCTCCTAAATCTTAAACTTCTCCCTTTGTCTTTATCTCTACTGCTACCATCTAGTCCTAGCTACCATCATCTCTGTTTTATACTGCACAATAGCCTGTCTGGTTTTTCCTTCCCCTACTCTTGCCAGGAGGGAGACAGGCCCCACCCCAAGAAGCAGGAAATGGGGGCGGGGGGGGAGTTGCAGATGACAGAGCCATGGGCTTCAGGTAAGGGGAGGACAGAGAGGTTTCCAACAGTTAAGGGAGATAGGCTTGTCTGTCAGTTTGTCCTACTGTGGTGGCTTGCATGTTTCTGTGAGGCTTGAGGCTGTGCCACTGGTGTTTCAAACGCCAGCAGGGTTGTACTTGGTGCACAGGTTTCACTGCAGCTTGCAGACTCAGACAGACTAGGAAGAAGGAAGAGGCCATCCACTTCTCAAAGAATTGGCCAGGGAAAACCTTATGAATAGCAGAGAAACACTGTCTGATACATTACTGAGCAAGTTTATGAACAGCCTGGAATCATTGTCTGATACCGTGCAGGAAGATAAGGCCCTTAGGTCTGAAGGTACTCAAAAGACAATTGAGAAAGCTGCCTTCTCAGAGTAGAACCAACTTTAATGGTATGGATAAAGTAAAGCTTTCAGAACCCTCCATTTGCTGACTTAGCACGATTAAAATTGAGAAGAAACAGCTGTAAACATCCATTATTAATCGGAACATGGAATGTACGAAGTATGAATCTAGAAAAATTGGAAGTTGTCAAAAATGAAATGGAACGCATAAAGATTGATATCCTAGGCATTAATGAGCTGAAATGGATTGGTTTTGGCCATTTTGAATCAGAAGACCATATGATCTACTCTGCTGGGAATGACGATTTAAAGAGGAATGGCATGGCATTCATCATCACAAAGGATGTTTCAAGATCTTTTCTGAAGTACAATGCTGTCAGTGATAGGATAATATCCATATGCCTACAAGGAAAACCAATTAATACTATTGTTATTCAAATTTACGCACTGTTTTGATTACATAATGCCACTCTGACAGCAATATACCACAAGTGGGATGCTTGAACAAACAGGAGTTTATTCTCTTACAATTTTAGAGACTTAAGTCTGAGTTCAACATGCTAGGCTCTAGGGGCTGGGTGACAGCCTCTCAACCTTGGGCTTCAGCTCAGCATCCTGCTC
Organism: Orycteropus afer afer; assembly: GCF_000298275.1. Classification (NCBI taxonomy): domain Eukaryota; kingdom Metazoa; phylum Chordata; class Mammalia; order Tubulidentata; family Orycteropodidae; genus Orycteropus; species Orycteropus afer. The sequence goes on along the minus strand of NW_006921650.1, from coordinate 6,650,817 downwards.
CTGGCTCACTGAACCTAGAGGCTTTTCTTCACTCAGACAGCTGCTGTCTGCTGAGACTGATAAGCCCATGGTTGACAAGTGAAAAGGCACAGTCCTGATGTAGTAGTTAAAGTTGTATGTCAACTTGGTTGGGCCTGGTTGAGTAGCTGGGCTGCTGGTGGTAGTATTCCTCATGATGAGACTGGTAATCAACTCCATGGTGGAATCTACTGTGAGTAGCTGCCTTAGGGATGTGTCTGCTTCCTGTGTATAAGGAGAAACCTTGGGGAACAGTCTCTAACTTATGGCATGCTTGAACCCTGCATGTAGCCGTGTCGTTGTTCAACATCCTGTCATGCCCTGCCAATCTTGGGACTTTCAGTGGACTTGAATTGATGGCCTGCTGTGTTGTTTGGTAACATTGGGACTGTGCCATTTTATTTGTCAACTTTGGGCTTATTAGCCTCAGCAGCCAGTAGCTGCCTGAGTGAAGAGATGCCTCTAGCTTCAGTGGGCCGGGAGCAAGAGGCAGAACTGAAGCCCAAGGTTGAGGGGTTTTCACAAGCCCCTGAAAGCTGTCACTTTGAACTAGGCCTTAACGCCTCCATATTGTAAAAATAAACTCCTATTTGTTGAAGCCATCCCATTTGTGGTATGTTCTTGTCAGAGTGGGACTAGGTAACCAAAACAGTATAATATGGTATAGAGAGAGTGGGGTGCTGGTCTGACAGATACCTAAAAGGTGAACAGGAATGGAGTGCATCCTTGACCCGAGACCCTGGCAGAGAGACCCTGGCATATGGCATGAGAAACAGTAGGAACAGAGCTGAGAGAACTGGCATGAGACAGCGACAGCCTTACCAGCCTGTGGAGGAGAAAGCTGGATGCCATTGTGTAGGTGGCTTCCTGGCGGAGTGGGTTGCCTTCAGGGGTTAATTGGTAGAAGAGACTGGCATGAAATGGAGTAGCAGGTTGGCTGGCCCATGGAGCAAGAAAGCTGAGTTCTTTTGGGGCAGGAAGATTTCTGGCAGAGTGGGTTGCATTTGGCATTAATTGGCAGAAACAGAAAGACCAAAGAAACAGGAAGCAGAGCTGCCTCAGCCTCAGGGGTAGGACCATGGCCTTTGGGGGTGGAACCACCACAGCCTCCTACGTTTCAAAGAGCCAGACCTTCACCAAGTTGATTTTGGAGTGTAGGACTGCTTGTTCATGTAAGCCAGTGGGATGGAGTCATAGCCGCTGGCCAAGAGTGAGGGGGCAGGGCTGCCATGCCCAAGAGGGAGAGAAAAGAAGCCCGCCGAGCCAAGGGGTGAGGTTGCCACTCAGGAGCTGGGGACTGGAGCCACCCAGTGAAGGAGATCTGTACAGATGCCACCCATTGAAGATCTTTACAGGTGCCAAGTTGACAAGCGGTGGAATTGTGGTAGTTAAAGTTGTATGTCAACTTGGTTGGGCCTGGTTGAGTGGCTGGGCAGCTGGTGGTAGTATTCCTCATGATGAGACTGGTAATCAACTCCATGGTGGAATCTCTGTGAGTAGCTGCCTTAGGGATATGGTCTGCTTCCTATATATAAGGAGAAGCCTTGGGGAATGGTCTCTAGCTTATGGCACGCTTGAACCCTGCATGTAGCCAAGTCCTTGTTAAATGGTGTGCCATGCCCTGCCGATTTTGAGACTTCAGTGGATTTGAATCAATAGCCTGCTGTGTTGTTTGGTAACAGTGGGACTGTGCTATTTTATTTGTTGGCCTTGGGCTTGTTAGCTTCAGCAGCCAGTAGCTGCCTGAGTGAAGAGATGCCTCTAGCTTCAGTGGGCCAGGAGCAAGAGGCAGAGCTAAAGCGCAAGATCAAGGGGTTTTCACACAGCCCCTAGAGCCTGGCACTTTGAACTAGGCCTTAAAGCCTCCAAATTGTAAGAATAAACTGTTTATCAAAGCCATCCTATTTGTGGTATATTCTTGTCAGAATGGCACTAGGTAACCAGAACACCAAATGTTACCAAACCACACGGCAGGCCATTAATTCAAGTCTCTCGAAAGTCCCAAAGCCAGCAGAGCATGACAGCCTGCTGAAAAATGACACAGCTACATGAAGAAGGACATGGCATCAAGAATGGAGAAAGAATCATTAACAACCTGCAATATGCTGATGACACAACTTTGCTTGCTGAAAGTGAGGATGACTTGAAGCACTTACTGATGAAGATTGAAGACTACAGTCTGCAGTATGGATTACATCTCAATATAAAGAAAACAAAAATCTTCACAACTGGACCTATAAGCAGCATCATGATAAATGGAGAAGAGATTGAAGCTGTCAAAGACTTCACATTGCTTGGTTCTACAATTGATGCCAATGGAACCAACAGTCAGGATATCAGATGACATATAGCACTGGGCAGATTGGCTGCAAAGGACCTCTTTCAAGTGCTGAAGAGCATGGATATCTCCTGGAGGACTAATGTGCACCTTAACAAGCCATGGTATTTTCAGTTGCCTCGTATGTATGCAAGAGCTGGATAATAAATAAAGAAGACTAAAGAAGAGTTGATGCTTTTGAGTTGTGGTGCTGACAAAGAATGCTGAGAGCACCATGGACTGCTAAAAGATATAACAAATATGTCCTGGAGGAAGTGCAGCCGGAATGCTTCTTGGAAGCAAGAATGGCCAGACTTCATCTCATCTACTTTGGTCTTGTTATCAGAAGGGACCATTCCCTGGAGAAGGATGTCATGCTTGATAAGGTGGAGAGTTGATAAAAGAGGGGAAGGCCCTCAACGAGACGGATTGACACAGTGGCTGCGGCAATGGGCTCAAGTATACATAGCAAGGATCGTGGAGCTGGCATGGGACCAGGCAGTGTTTCACTCTGCTGTGCATAGGGTCGTCATGAGTCGGAGATGACTCTGCGGCACCTAACAACATCAACATTTGCCCCATCTAGTTTGTTTATTTGTTTTTCCACTTTTCAGAATGTCAGAATGGTCTTTTCAAATCTAATCATGAGAACCCATCCTTCTAGTTCCAACTTTTCACTGACTTCCTATCATTCCCAAGCTGAGGAAAGAACTGTTTTTAAAGTCTTGTGTGATCTAATCCCTGCTTGTTTCTCCAGCTAATCTCACAGTGCTACCCCTCTGCTTTCCATGCTTCAGCTACACTGACCTGTTCAATTTCACAAGGGTACCACCTTCCCTCCTGCACAAAACCTTTGAAATGTTGTATCCATCCAGCTAGAATGTGTTTCCCTCCTCCTTTCGCCTAAGTAGTGCTCACTTATCCTTCAGAACTGTGCTCCATGACATTTTCCCAGAGTCCCTTCTCAGCCCTCCCTAACAGGGGATTCCTTATCCTCTCCTACATAGACCTTCTGACAGTGGTGATGTTTTGTTTGTGTATGTGTTTATTTTATTAATTTCTTTTTCCTTACTAGACTGTAAATTCCAGGAAGGCAAGGATGTTTGGTTATTCTTAGCATTTAATCCATACTGCTTGACATATTACACAGCACATAAAAGGCATCCAATAAATATTCAAAGCAGAAATTGTGCTGGAAAATATTTTTGGCAGATAAGACTTTTAGCATGTTTAAAATCTGTGTATATAAACTGTAAAAGTTTGTTTGTTTGTTTTCCTTTATTAAAAAGTGACATAATGGAAACTGGAAAACAATCATAGTGCCCTAAGGAAGTTACTTTCATTATGTGGCACATTTTTGCATAATATCAGTGTATTTTATTGTAATTGTTTTCACATGATAGCCTAACCATTTTTCTATAGTTTTTAAATAATTCCTGCTTTTAATAACAGCATACATGCATTTGTATATAATGTTTCCAACCATGTTGAACTATCTTAGGTTTTGTTATCTAATGCAAGGAGCTTTGGTGGTACTGTGGTTAAGGCATTAGCTTTGCAAAAAAGACAAGGAGGCCACATGTTCTGACCTCCTCTAACCCCACAAGAGGAAGACAGAACCACTATCAGTAACCCAAGGCCTATTCCTGCAAGGCCAGACATGCTGCCTCCCTCTAGCCCTTTCACCAACCGTTCCTCCCAAAGCACCCACCACCTCTCTCCTGGGTCTGATAATTCGCTGCAGTGGCCACGCAGAACTCAAAAGATTACAGGAAGCACCAGGCAACAATTCAAGTTCAGGAAAAATGCTCAGTCTCTCTCCCAGCCTACTGTCTTTCAGCCACGTCTCTCACAGTCTCTCCCCCAGCAGTGCGTGTCCCTCAGTGTCTTACTCAGCAATGTGTCTCTTTCATCTCTTTCTCAGCAGCACGTGTCTCTCAGGAGTGCCTATCTCTCTCAGCAGCACAGTCTTCCTCAACCAGCAGTCAGAGAGAAACTTCTGCCTCTAGGAGGCCTCCTTTTGAACCTGGCAGAGTGGCCAAACTAGCCAATCATAACATCAGAATTCTAAAGACCTGAGAGAGAGCAACCTTCCCAAAACATTGCTCCAGTGCTGCTCCCAACAGAAATACCCCCGGTGGATAACTTTTACAATCAGGAGTTCCTCAGTTGCTCACAGCAAATTCCACCACGGAGTTTACAAAGACTTATGGGTAGAAAAGCCACACTAAGTAATTTACTACACCGCAGGGTTGCTAACCAAAAGAGCAGCAGATGAAACCCACCATCTTTCCATGAAGAAAGGTGAGGCAGTCTGCTTCTGTAAAGATTTACAGCCTTGGAAACCCTATGGGGTCACTACGAGTCGGAATCAACTCAATGGCAATGGGTTTAGTTTTAGTTTAGTTTTCTAAATCAGCAACAAACATTAGGCATGTTGAAGTGTTTCCTTTAGGATAAAACTTTAATCTTTTGTAACCCATTGGTCATATTTAAAACTTCAATTTGGCTTACCTAGGAACGTTGATTTGAGAGTATATCATAATAAGATTTCATTACATGACTATAATACAAGAAAATTGTTTTGAACATCTTTAAAACCAAACCTACTAACAGCGAGTCAATTTCAACTCATAGCAACCCTATAGGGCAGAGTAGAACTGCCTCATAGAGTTTCCAAGGCTATAAATCTTTATGGAAGGAGACTACCTCATCTGTCTCCCACAGAGTGGCTGATAGGTTTGAACTGCCAACTTTTTGGTTAGCAGCCAGATGTATTAACCACTACACCACCAGAGCTCACTCCAGTAGCATAGTGCCTAATGCACTTGACTGTTAACAAGAAGGCTGGCGGTTCAAACCCACCAGCCACTCCTCGGAAGGAATGTTGGGCAATCCTACTTTTCTGTATTGATACTGCCTCGGAAACCCAAGGAGGGGTCTCTATGAGTCAGGGCTGACTCAGTGGCATATAACAACAACAACAACAACAGGCAAAGTAAATGGTAGATGGCATTTCAATTAGTTTATGATTATTTTATTCCAAAGATAAAATTTTAAGAGGTGATTATACTTAATTGAATACTTAATTTCATCCTTTCTGTTTTGCAAACCCTTTAGTAAATGCTTTACAAACATTAAGAATAGACAGATTTAGAGTTAAAATAGGCATTATTATCCTGGGTTTTGCTCATGTTTATATAGCTAATAAATAGCAGATCTGGAATTTGAACTCAAGAACAGCCTGATTCCCAAGGGTGATCTTTATGCTATGTCCAATGCTAACATTTTTGAATGCCTATAATGAGAAAAAGAGAGAAATGGGGAATATATTTCAGATATAGAATACCACAAAACAAATTATAGAAAATGATCTCATAAAAAGAGTTATTTCCTGATTGAGACATGAAGAAATAATTTCTGACAATAATAATTTCCAAATAGTAAAATAAATTACTGGGAAGAAAAATTAAGTTTTTTGTAGTATTACTTTCAAACTAAAAATGACTTTGTTGATTTTTTTATGATTCTAAAAATAATATATCATTTATGTAAAAGAAAATCCAGCTGACACAGGAGGTTAACATTTTTTTTAACAATAAGATCATTCTACATCTGCTATTTTATAACTTGCTTTTTAAAATTAATACAGGATATAAAGATTGCATATCAATAAATATATGGTTATATAATCTGCCAATATATAAGCATATTATATTTTCTATTGTTGAGTTTTTGTAGATTTTTTTTCTTTTGCTGTTATAAATAATACTGTAATATCCTAAAATTATGCATCTTATATACTTATCCATTTATTAGGATAAATTCTTGACAGTGAAATTGCAAGCTCAAAGAATGTGCTCTTAATTAAGACTACATTTCTTAATTATAAGTGAGGTTTAATATATTTTTATATGTTTACTGGGCATTTTGCATTTTGTGTGTGTGTGTGTGATTTACCATTCATATCTTGTCTTTTTCTGTTGAGGCCAAAAATGTATTAAGTTGTATTTTCATTATTATTCACTTCAAAATATTTTCCAATTTCCTTTCTTCTTTGGCCCATTGGTTATTTAGAAGGAGATGATTTAATTTCTAAATACTTGACATTTTGCTGGATATCTCACTCATTTACTTGCATTATAAGATTTCAATCTATTGAAATTTGTTGAACTTATTTAATGGCCTAGCATATGGTCTATGTTGATGATGTTATTGATGATAGTACATGTACATTTGAAAATGATGTATTCTGCAGTTTTTCAGTGTCATGTTCTATAAATGTCAATTAAGGTAAAGTTAGTAGTGTTGTAGTGTCTTTACTGACTTTATTATCTAGTAGTTTTATCAGTTGTTGAGAGAAGGATGTTGAAATCTCCATTTATGAATGTGAATTTGTATATGTCTCCCCCTAATGTTGTCAGTTTTTGCTTAATGAATTCTGAAACTCTGATAACAGGCTCATACATATTTATGATGATATATTTCTGACTCTTTTATCATCGTGAAATGCCCCTCTGTTTTTGTTAGTACTCTTTGTCTTTATCTGAAAATAATATAGCACTCTAGCCTTCTTAATGCTTTCTATTTGCATGTCTTGTAGACAGCAGTTACTGGTCCTGTTTTTGCTTACTCTCTAATGCCTTCAGATGGGTGTGATTTATATTTTGTCCAATATTTATGATTATTATCTGTGGGAGGGTTGATCTGATAGCAGCTACCAGAAGTGACCAGGAGTGAAACTCTGTGTACTATATCCAAAGTTTAATTATATTGATCAGCATGTTTGTGTGATATTAATTATAGAGCTGCTTATCTTTTTCTCAGCTTAAATAGAAACTTATTCCACTAGTTGCCAATTTGTTCCTTGTTGTATACCACGGTCTTTGAGAAATCCAAATGGAGAAATTGTCTAGAGCTCAGAATCATTTGGACAGGAAATAATTCTTGTAATGTGTCAATAAATAGATGATAATTAAAATCCTGAGAAATGCCTTTAGTATTTTAAATTAAGGCTATTGGTTTGAAAGAGATTCTCTTTGTCATGTTAAAGAAGTATCTTTTACTTGCTGCTTAAAGGCTCTCTTTTTAAAAATTGAAGAATGATTTTTCACTTTTTCCAAATCTTAAAAAATATACTATTTTTCTCTTGTGATATATTGATATTACAAAAAAATATCTTTCCCTATACTGTGCTGTTTTTATATTCATAGAATAAGTCTTATTTGGTCAAGAAGTATATATCAGACAGTATTTTGTTTCTTAATATTTATTTTTATTTTGGTATCATCAGAACACAGTAAATGCTCTCTTAACCAGCATACGTTTAACTGACTTCCAGGATTCTCTTTTTTGAAACATATAGTGAATATTCCTGTCTAGCAGACTTCCATAATTTATATGCACTTGGCTTGAATAGCATAAGCTTACCAGAGGTCAGTTACCAAACTTGATTATTCCCATTATATGTCTTACTAAGATTACATATAATGAGCCATAAAACATGAGTTAAAATATAGTTATTTCTGTGAGATCTAAGTTGAATGCTGTGGTAGTTAAGTTTGTGTGTCAACTCGGTTAGGCCTAGTTGAGTGTCTGGGCTACTGGATGTAGTTATTCCCCATGGTAAGACTGGTAATTATCTCCATGGTAGAATGTTTTGGAGCAGATGAATAGCTGCTTTGGGTATGTGGTCTGCTTTCCATATATAAGAAACGGTGTTGGGAATGGTCTCTAGCTTATGGCACGCTTGAACCCTGCATATAGCCGTGTCGTCGTCCAGCAGCCTACCATGCTCTGCTGACTTTGGTACTTTCAATGGACTTGAATTAATGGCCTGCCATGTGCTTTGGTAATATCGGGTCTGTGCCTTGTTGCTTGGTGACCTTGGGCTTGTCAACCTCAGCAGCCAGCAGCTGAGTGAAGAAAAGCCTCCAACTTCAGTGGGCCAGGAGCAAGAGGCAGAGCTGAAGCCCAAGGCTGAGGGGCTTTCACCCTGCCCCTAGAGCCTGGCCCTTTGACCTTGGACTTAAAGCCTCTAAATTATAAGAATGAACTCCTGTTTGTTCAAGCCATCCCATTTGTAGTATATTTTTGTCAGAGCAGCACTAGGTAACCAGAACAAATGTTTTGGAAAGCCTTGATAAAGGCAAGTTACTTTAAAAATTGCTGTTACATGTCCATCAGAAAACTGAAACAGAAGGGAAGATCATAAAAATCTAGGACTCTGCATTCAGATTGCTACGTGAATGTCTTTTAAAATCTTGCTTTAAGAAGATAATAACTGGAAATTGTAGACAATGTTCTGTGGGTATAGTTCAGGTAAAAAGTAGGAATGGGAAGCAGAAATATATTCAAAGAAAAGGCCTTGACACTATGTAAAAAAGATTACTAAATCAATATATTTGTTTTATGAATTGTTTGAGGTATCTGTATGTACTTGTGTTTATAATTCCACATTTCAATTGACCAACTATGTATGCTGAGAATTTTAAAATAAGAGGACTTGAATTATAAGTGAAATTGGATTTTGTTATATGATATTTTTATGTTAGCTTTGTAAAAATTTCTAGGAATCTCTTTATTTCTTTATGCTTCTGAAATAGCACAAAGAAATATTATTAAAATTTTGTGAAAACTTGGTTATGAAACTAAATAAGCCTTGTACTTTTTAAAGAAATAACTATTTTGTTTCTTTTTCAGTTTCTTCCAGTTATAAATCTATTTAAGTTTACTGCCTTCCCATGAGTTTTTCACTTTTAGTCATTTACAGTTTCCTAGAATACTATCTGCTTTATCTAAATTTTAATAATAATGGCATATAGTTGTATACATTTGTTCATTCAACAGACATTTGTTGGGTATGTGCTTCAAACTAGACTCTGGACTGAATCATGGAGATAAAACAGATTGCAAAATAGCTATCAGCTCTGCCCTTAGAGAATTTTCCGTTTGAAAGACATTGCATTTTCTTACAGTTCTTTAAATTTTCTCTCTGCATATTCTTTTATGTCCTTCTCATTTGAAGCTGTATGTGTCTTAGGTTTCCTTCACTACACAATTTATTGACTTGGCTTTTTTAGTTTTTCAGTGAATCAGCTCTACTTATGTCTGTCATTTTTTCTGTTGTCTAACTTGGTTTCTCCCTTGCCTTTCTCAGCTTCTTAAGCTTTCCTTACACGTGATTTGTTGTGGCTCTTGTTTCTTTATACAGTGCGGGTTTAATGACATAAATTATTTTAATAATCAGAAAAATCATGACTTTTTAAAATTGTTATTTGCCTTGTGCTTTGAAGTTATTTCTTTCCCCTTGGTCTTAAAGATCAGCAAGGTGGTTCTCAGATGGGACCATTCTTGCTATTTGGTAAATTATTTTTCTTTAAATCATGACTTTTGGTCCCATGAAATCTTTGTGCTAAATAGGATTCTTGCTAATGTTCTTACTAATTTTTTGTTCATTCAGTTTCTCATCTGCTTCCTAGAACAGCTTAACTGTTCTGGTTATTTTCCACTTACTAGTTTTCTTTGTCAGGGCAGTATTTTCTCTGCAGCTTAGTTTCCTTGAATTCTGAAACTAATGTCGGGTGTAGACCAGCCCACCTACTCAGCTCTTCTTCTGCTTGCTGAGAGTCGGAGAGACTAGGTGCTCATTTGGTTGTAATGAAGGGGAACCTTAGCAGAAAATAGAACATACTGTAAGCCACTGTAGCTAAAACACTTTGGCACTTGCAGAGATCTACAAACAGACTTTTAAAACAGAGTGTAGCATCTGAAATAGGCCTAATGTATTTGAGAATTTAATTTATAATACAGGTGATATTCTAGTTCAGTGAGAAAATGGTAGATAATTTAATAAATGGGAAGCAATCTGGAATAAAATTAAGTTAGAACGAAAAAAGAAAATTTATACCAAAAGGATAAGAGATATAGAATGAATGAATCAGTCAGTCAGTCAGTCTTAGAGAAGGTCTAGGACTCTTACATAGGAGTTCTGGTAGCATAGTGGCTAAAGCACTTGACTGCTAACCAGAAGGCTGGCGGTTCAAACCCACCAGCCACTCCTCAGAAGGAAGGTTGGGCAATCCTACTTCCGTAGTGATACTGCCTCGGAAACCCAAGGAGGGGTCACTCACTATGAGTCAGGGCTGACTCGACAGCACATAACAACAAAGGACTCTTACATTAACTCCACAGACAGAAGAAAACCCCTGACTTCCTAAGACAAATACCCACAAAGCTTAAGAAAAGATACACATATTAAACTATACGAAATTTTTGAAATTTTGATGGCATTGATACTATATACAAAGACAAGAGACGAAATTTTGATTTGAAAAAAATACTAGCTAATACTAAATCTGAAAACTCCTTTAAATTAATTTGAAATGGGTAAACAATCCAATTAAAAATGATGAAATGGACATGGATAGGTAATTCAGAACAAATCCAAATGGCTCATAAACACATGAAAACATGTTCAGATTCACTAATTGTCAGGGAAATGCAAATTAAAATAACAATGGGCTGTCACTTAATAAACATTTTAAAGAACTCTAACATCTCCTGCTAGAGAGGAATAGGGTACAGTCATTCATTGGGTATAGAAATATAAAGTGTTATGGCCATTTTGGAAGGCTACCTGGCATTGTCTTTTAAAAATATAATGTGCCTTTAGATTCATTATTCCTTTTCCAGGGAATTTATCCCAAAGGAATATAAGCATTAGTATATACCTATATTTCTGCACTGAGGTATAGTATAACATTGTTGTCATGGTAGATGACTGTAAGCAAAGCAGGGGAATATTTGAACAAATTATGATACACAAATTATTTCACATAGCTCATTGATTATAGTCATTTAAAAAAGGAATTAGCATTAAATTAGTTTACTTTGAGAGATTTCCAGGAAGTTGATTAAGTGGGAAAAGCAGATGAAGTTTGTATAGTATTCCATTTATATAAAATAATAACCTGAAAACCTCTTATATGTATTTATATGTGTTTAAAATGTTTATATATAATTATATAAGAGATATTTGGTTGTTATGGATTAACTGATAAAGAAGGCAAGTAGACAGGACAAGGAGAGACAAGTAAAAAATAAAAATGAAAGTCCCTGCTCTAAAAATAGCAAATAGCATGCTGTTGTTATTGTTATGTGCCATGGAGTCAGATCTGACTCATAACGATCCCTCCTTGGGTTTCCAAGGCAATATGACTACGGAAGTAGATTGCCCAACCTTCCCACTGATGCAAATATCATATACCATTTTTTAATGCATATACATATGTTTGTATATTTATAAAGGAGCGCTGGTAGTACAGTGGTTAAAGCACTTGGCTGCTATCTGAAAGGTTGACAGTTCAAACCCACCAGCTGCTCCATGGGAGAAAGATGTGGCATACAGCTTCCATAAAGATTTACAACCTTGGAAACCCTATGGGACAGTTCTATTCTGATCCTGTATGGTTGCTATGAGTTGTAACCCAACAGCAATACATTTTTTATTTTGGGTATATTTATATTTATAAATTAAATTACATTTAGTATAAAAAGGTTAAAAACTTATTGAAGCCTGTTGTTTGTTGTAATGTGCCATTGAGTCGGACCTGACTCATAGCGACCCCTCCTTGGGTTTCCAGGGCAGTATCCCTACGGAAGTAGATTGCCCAATCTTCCTTCCGAGGCTTGGATACTGTATTGTGAAATTCTTTTCTAAATTTTTTTTTTTTAAATAGTGGAATTTAGGTACAGCCTTACGAAAAGTAAAGGAAAATCTATATCAACTCTCATAGCTCCTTTAACTTTCCAATCTAATTGTCTTAATCTAATGTTTTTAAAAGTATTTTTAGTCAATAGATCATTAATATTTTGTAATTAAAAAATATCCAAATGAAGTATTTAAATTAGATCTTTTGCCATTGTTTATGATTAAAATGGGAGCTCTGGTAGCATAGTGGCTAAGGCACTTGACTGCTAACCAGAAGGGTGGCGGTTCAAACCCACCAACCACTCCTCGGAAGGAAGATGGGGCGATCTACTTCCGTAGTGATACTGCCTCGGAAACCCAAGGAGGGGTCGCTATGAGTCGGGTCCGACTCGACGGCACATAACAACAACAACAACATGATTAAAATGTTTTATCAAATTTTAAATCATTAATCTATTTTCAGTAGAATAATTTAGAGTTAAATTATACTTCATTGTAACATAAAGTTAACTGATTTTTAAAAATATATCTTAGGCTATCATTCTTAAAAGAACTAATGCCATTTTCTTTTCCTTATATTCTGAAACCTGAGCATAATTTATTTATACCTTAACAGTGTTTCTTAAGTTTCCAAAGTTCAGACTTCCTCACCAAAGTCCCTCATTTCTATTTATTGTATTAGAATTCTTGCAGTCATAATCCACTTACCTTGAAGTCATCAAGATTAATTTGTTAAACCATGAAATGTGCTGTTGTTATGTTGTTATGTGCCATAGAGTCGGCCCCTACTCATAGCAACTCCTCCTTGGGTTTCCGAAGCAGTATCACTATAGAAGTAGGATTGCCCAACCTTCCTTCTGAGGAGTGGCTGGTGGGTTTGAACCGCCAGCCTTCTGATTAGCAGTCAAGTGCCTTAGGCACTATGCTACTAGAGCTGCTATGAAATGTGCTATTATCTAATAATTGCCAGCCTTTTTTATGCTATTTCATTTATTGATACCAGATACTATTTCAAGCACGTAGCGTGTGTTATTACTTCCTATAACCCCCATTATCAACCCTATAGGGTAAAATACTGTCCTTATCTCCAGTTGAAAAATAAAGAAACTGAGATGTAAAGAAGTAACTTGTCCATCACCCTTTTATGCTGAAATTGGTGGCATTTTGTGAAAATGGACATGGCAGATTAATTTTGCCTAATATAATTGTAGATGCTCTGGTGGCATAATGCCTAAGGTATTTGACTGCTAACCAGAAGGCTGGTGGTTCAAACCCACCAGCCACTCCTCGGAAGGAAGATTGGGCGGTCTCCTTCTGTAGAGATACCACCTCAGAAACCCAACAAGGGGTCGTTATGAGTCAAATCAACTCCCCAGCAGTGAGTTTGGTTTTGCATTTAATATAATTGTAAATTTTTAGTTGCTAAAAACATGGTAAAGAATATCTTCACCTGTCTTCATACCCATCAGTATCACATTTAATGATCTGCACACCAGTCAAGTTTTAAGAACCCGTATTACATAATGCCATCTAAACTTAAGCATAGTCAGGTTAAAAAAAAAAATGAATTTTTATGAGAAATTCCAGTTGGGGGCCATTTATTTAGTACTCTCATCTCTAGTAATCCTATGAATGTCTATTCACATAAAGGATTACCTTCATTTATTATACTTTTTACTGATAAGCTTTTTTATTAGTAGATTTGCCATCATATTTTCTGTGGTGTGTTTTATAGGCACAAGTCACAGATGTTTTAGGGAAATGTAAATACCTATTATGTGTGTGTGTATGTATACATACATAATGTATGTATATATATTCTCCCAGCTAACAAATAAACTGAAACATAAGTGCATATATAAATTTGGAATAGAGGTAGAAAATGGAGATTTCTAATGCAGCTTTTGAAAGCATGTAGAGTTTAGAGTGGTAATCAGCAGTACTGCAAGGAAGTAAAGTATTGTGTAATGATCCTAATCTATTTATGACCTATCAGTACTCTGAGGTCTGATTTCCTGGAATGCATTTTTTTTTCAGTTGTTAGATTTTTCGTCCTCTTTGTACTCTGATCTTATTTCCAATCTTATTCTGCACCTCTCCAAACCAAAACATCCTATACTATAACTTTACAGAAATATTCATGTCTCTTCGTTATGCCTCTGTGCCTTTACACCTGTCATTTCTCAACTGGAAATATACTGTATCTTCTTTGTATGTTTAATTCATACTTATCCTGTTTGAATCATATGTTTAAATCATACTTATCCTACCAAATGCATTGACTTTATGTGGTTGAAAAAAGCCTTGTGTAAAAGATTTCCATAGTTATTTGTATCTTAGCTGTAAAATTTTATGGAATGGCCTACAGTGGATACTTTACCCTCTCACAGTCTTAATAAAGCGTGTTCTATAGTGGAAAAATGCAAGCTTTGTAATAACAGAATTAATTTCAAATTCTTCACTATTTATGCAAACCTCTAGCAGTTATTTAACTTCTCAGAGTCTTGGTTTCTTCACCTAAATAGTAATTGAAAAGTTTGTTGGTAGAAATAAACAAAATAATGCATGTAAAATATCTGGCAAAATAATGGAGTATATTAGATTTTAAAAAAAAAAAAAAGCTTAGGTTTTTATGGCTCTGTGCTTTATGGTAACATTCCACTTGGCCATTTAAAAAGTATTCATAGGAAGATAATCTTTTTTAGTTAAACCAGATACAGGTTTACTTAACACAAACTTAATGCTTAATTCACTGAAACCTATTTTGTACTCATGATCCCCTCAAGCAGTTCCTTCTGCCTTCAAGCTGAAGTGATTTTTAGAACCTGTTACTGACGTTTGACATGTTGGTAGTGAGCTACATGATCACTTACAACTTTACACCAGTAAGGCCAATTGCAAAATTGTATCTTTTTCTTGAGAGAGTAAAATGGTGAAATTAAACATACATGAGCAAAAGCATAACAAATTGCAAAAGTGATGTAAATCACCTCTTTTGATTTTAGTAGAAATTAGTGTTTATTGTTAGATATTGACCTTGTTGTAAGGTATAATAGCCATAAAAGAGTTTAAATTCTATTTTTAAATATTAATAGTAACAAATACTTGGATGCTCGTTTGACTACTTCATTTAAATAATTTTACTACTTCACTTTACTACTTCAACATAAATAAATTTTCTTCCTCAGATGACCTAATTTTTTTTTAAATTTATCCTCATTGTCTATTATGTTGTTACATAGCTTTTAAAGCATCATCATAATTTCTCTGTTTTTTTGAGATATCAATTCCATTTTTCTTAAAGACTGGGACAGGGAGAAATTACTTGAAGCTTGGATGTCCAACCCAGAGAACTGCTGCCAACGATCAGGTGTTCAAATGCCAACTCCACCACCAAGTGGGTACAATGCCTGGGACACACTCCCTTCTCCAAGGACTCCGAGAACTACACGCTCTTCTGTCACCTCTCCAGATGAAATCAGTTTATCTCCTGGGGATTTGGACACAAGTTTGGTAGGGTTTGGTGTTCACTGATGTACTTGCCATAATTTTGTTTTCAGTTTTTGTCTTTTAACTTTTAATTTATTTAATCTTGTTTCTTGGAGCCTCTGGTATATTCTTGTAATTAAATCCTATATCCTTCTTAAAGAGTTCAGTTATTTTCATGCTTTGGTAAATACTTATCATCACAGAATATTTTTTGTGATCTCTGAAAACAAAAAGGTTTTCCTTGCTTATTTCAAAACATCAAAAAGTATGAGAAAAGCCATCTGCTATATTTTCACTTAAAAGCTCCTGTTAAGGTTTTAAATATAACACACCAAAATTGTTAAAAGTTGAAAGAGTTTGTGATAGGCACTTAAAGCCAAAAATAGAAGAACATTTTTTATAATTTCTTGAAAGCTACTAATTTTTAAATATCTCTGACATATTAATAATAATGTATATGTTTCAGTAAAGCTTTTGGAATTTCTCATCTACATAAATTTCCATAACAAATATTTCCTTTTTTATTGAGAAACAGTGCTGCCATTGTCTGCATTTTTAATTGACATACCATTGGTGTGTTACTATAGGAAATTTTGGCATTTCTTGAATGATTTAACCACTCACAATATGTGATAAATATGAAAACTCTCCTTATTTTATCTAGGTCTTTTTGGAAAATAGAATTCTACTTCTGTAACTAGCATCTGTAACATTATAAAGTTTGCTTCTCATAAGACATCATTGAGAAGATGCATACTTTTGTGGTGATGGTCCCTGAGCAGGTAGCCTTAAATTGCTACTCTGAATATCCTGAGTTGCTGTACTGAAAACACAAAATCACTGTGTTTTTGTACATTTCCTAGGGTAAGCATAGGGTGAAGGATATGATACTGACGTGGTTATTTTGCAACATGCAATTTGATCTTGACCTGAATAGATTGTAATGATTTGTTCCTTGTACTTCCATTTCCAAATGTACAGTAGCTGATAAATTTAATACATAAATTTGGAATTTAAGAGTTTGATTTTTGGGTTTAAATATTTAAATCCTACAAGAATGTGTAATGAAGTAGGCATGGTATATGTTGTTCAATCAAAGGTAGGCACACTCGCTTTAACTTCTCTCATAACTTTGAAACATTTAACTTTTAAATTTTATAATTACTAGTCTACTTTTGCTTTTAAACTAAAGAGCAAAATGGAATTTATTGTTCTTCCTCCAAACTATGACTTTGTTACATAATTGTCCCTCTTTGTCTCCAGTGTGACATTTGTATGTGCAGTATTTCTGTATTTGAAGACCCAGTGGATATGCCCTGTGGACATGACTTTTGTAGAGGATGTTGGGAGTCGTGAGTATATAACAGCTTAGCATCTCTTACTGCATCTGGATAGCATTCTAATTAGGGAATAAAATTAATTTGTTTTCAATAATTAATGATACAGGTTATTTTTACTTGTTTCAGAGTTACCCTGACATGTATGACAGTTTACTACTAAGGAAGAACATTTTTGTTTTTCTTACTTTCATGTCTTGCCACCTATTTCTAAGTCATGTAGCTTATTGTAAGATACTTTTTGGAACAGAACAAGTATATATAAATAAGTTTTCTTTGTATTTTAATTCATATTACATTTAATGTAAATTTCAAGCCTAGAGACACAAATATCAAGAATCACTTCTATCTTATGTCCCAAGAATTTTAAGCATTTGTTTTTGTGCTTTCTCTGAACTTTTTGTGACAAGCAAATCTGAAAATGTCTTGAAAATGTGACATAAGAATATGGATATTTAAAATTCCTTTATCATCAATTCAAAGTTTTAATGTTTCTGTTAGGCATAGTTGAGTATACATTATAAGTGGAAAGTGTATTTCACTTATGTTTATCTCTATTCTCCTTCCAATTACACTGCCACAATTTATACTTTCTCACCACTCATTAACTTTGCATTCATGTTGTACTTTTTGAGAGACATTTGTAAACAAAATGAGAGAAAATCTGTATGAGTAATACCATGTTATCTCTGCATACACAAAGCTGTACCAATTTATGACCTAAGTCAAACATGTTATTAGTATTTAATGAAATCTTAAAAATCAGAAGTTTTATAACTATATTTTTGTGGAGTACAGAGTACGAAGTATAAGGAGCTAGGGAATACCATGTGGGCAGGGGCCAATCACCCAATAAGCAAGGTAAGCATGGGTTTACTTACTGTTCTCTAGTCAACAGTTTCACATGGGTTTCACCAAATCTGTTAGAGGTTGTAAATTTGAAAAGAGGCTTTGATTCTGTAGGAAGGTGCTGTGGGATTAGGAGAGAGACAGATGCCAGCCAGACCTACAGCAGAACCTTTGATGTGGTGGAAAATGTGAATTAATAAGTGCAAGTAAGCCCATGTTTACCTTTCTTACTGGGTAATCCATCCCCTGCATGTGGGTGAGAGAGCCAAGAACCTCAGCACAAGTTTCTCTTTTTGTTTTATAGTAACAAGTTTGTCAGACTATTGATGTACAATAAACTACACATGTTTAAAATAAATAATTTGATAAGCTTTGACATATGTATATACCAGTGAAACAATCTCAGTAATCAAGATAATGAGTGTGTGCCTCACCTCTAAAAGTTTCCTCCTTGAAATTCCTCCCTTCCCTCTCTCTGCCTCCTTTCCTCACACCCTGTCGCCCAGTCTGTAGGCAACCACTGACTTTTTGGTTAGTGTGGATCCATTTTGAGTGCATTTTCTTTATATAGTCAAATGAGGCAAGATTTCATTTGCAAGAAAGAAAAAAGCTGCTTTTTTTAAAAGTCAGAGTAAATAAGAATATCTAGTCATTCTTTCAAAGCATAAATTAGACTCTGCTAATGAGTCTAATTTGTTACTATTGTTGTTGTTAGTTGCCATCAAGTTGATTCTAACTAATGGTGGCTCCATGTGTGCAGATTAGAACTTCTCCATAAGGTTTTCAGTATCAAATCAGTAGAGCTGATAAAAGTAAATGAATTGACAAGGACCAAAGCTCACAATCCAAAGCGATACTCAACACATTTCTGGAGATAATAAAATTTTTCTCAAGTACAGTACTTCATTTAGCTTATCTTGTCAACTCGGTTATACAAGGGAGCATATTATCTGAGTTCTACCAATTGTTGGCTTTGATTTGTAAGGAAAAATTGAGCCCCCCAGGGGTTTACTTCCATTTTTTGAACTTCCTCAACCTTCCTTACCAAACTCATATGAAAGTAACCAACTTCCATCACAGACTGGCCCTGAAAATTTTATGTTAAGATTTAAATTTCAAAGATCAAATTATTAGTGTCCATGGTACCTTACTAGCCAACCTAGGATTTTCCTCCCCACCCCTACCAGGTAGTTCTTATCAAGTCAGGCACTACTGAAACAAGTTCCATATTGGATGATTCATATACTGATGAAATCATTTTTAAACTAATTGCAAACCTTTTATAGATATATAGAAAACAAACATCTCTACTAAGAAATGAGGAAGTTTTTAAAGGTTAGGTTGTTTGAGAGCACCTTGGTCTTACTAATCCCAACTCCCTGGTCTCTGTAATCCAGCCACGTGCTTTGAAACATCTATGCTAAAAGCTTAAATGAAAGGGAACTTATTATTTTCTACCTAGTTCTGGTAGCGTAGTTCCTAAGGCACTTGACTGCTAATCAGAAGGCTAGCAGTTCAAACCCACCAGCCACTCCTCGGAAGGAAGATAGGGCAATCTACTTCCGAAGTGATACTGTCTTGGAAACCCAAGAAGGGGTCGCTATGAGTCAGGTCCGACTCAAGGGCACATAACAACAACAACAACAGCAGTCTACAATATCCTTCCTAATATTGAGGATAAGAGCAAAAATTCTGAAAATACTACCAGGCTGTGAATTCTGACTCTGCTACTTCTTATTAGATGTTGATTTAGGCAAGTAGTGACCTCCCTGTGCCTCTATTTCTAAATCTATAAAATGATAATAATAGTAAGTACTTAAAAAATAATAATAGTAAGTACTTCATAGGGTTATTGTTAGATAGATTATTATTAAATAAGTTAATATATTAAAGTGCTTAGAATAAGGTGTGGCACACAGTGACCACTCCATAAATGCTAGGTACTATTTTCCTAAGCATGGTAAAAAGCAGAAACTATCTGTGATATAGGAGCCCTGGTAGCATAGTGCCTAAGG
>NW_006921650.1:6627481-6630980 GCF_000298275.1 Orycteropus afer afer | reverse complement strand
AACCCACCAGCCACTCCTCGGAAGGAAGGTTGGGCAATCCTACTTCCGTAGTGATACTGCCTCGGAAACCCAAGGAGGGGTCGCTATGAGTCGGGGCCAAGTCGATGGCAAATAACAACAACAAACAACAACATCTGTGATATAATCTGCAAAGCTGGCCTATAAGATAAAAATAAGGTAAACTTTGCCCTAGATTTATCTTTTTTGCTGATATACATCAACTCCATGTTTTGCTCATAAATTTAGTGAGAAATTTTATCTTGATAAGGATAATAACATGGCTTACAGAGAAGTGGTCTTCAATGAAGACATACCTGTTCTGTCATTAAGTCCCCAAAGATAATTAAATTTCCTCTAATTTGTTTAGAGTACATAGCATTCACGATACTATTTTATATAATTACTATGTCAAGGCAGACTGTATTAAGATAAATCATATCCAACTTTCCAGGGAACTTATTCATGGTCAAAAGGAAGAGATTCTTGTTACATGAAAAAAGGAACTCTAATTTTTTCACACTCTTAAAAATTGTTCACAGTTCCAAAAAACTTTTATATATATATATAAAACTCACTGCCGTTCAGTCAGTCCCAACTCATAGTGACCCTTCCTTGGGTTTCCCAGGCAGTATCTCTACAGAAGTAGATTGCTTAGTCTTCCTTCCAAGGAGTGGCTGGTGGGTTTGAACTGCCAACCTTCTGGTTATCAGTCAAATGCCTTAGGCATTGTGCCACCATAACTCCTGTTTTGATATATATATAATTTTAGAAATTGACACTCAAAAAGTAGTAATTGCTTATTAAATCATTTAAAAATAAAAATAAACTCATTTTATGTTGGCATAAATAACATTTACTGTTAACGATAACTGTTTTCCCCCCAAAAAAAAAAATTTGGAACATTGTTTTATAGTTTTGCACATCTTTCTAATGACTGGCTTAATAGAAGACAGCTAGATTCACATACCTATTTCTTCATTCAGTTTGTTGCAATATATGGTTTTGTTTAATGTATATAAAGAATTCTGGCCTCACACAGATAAGTGGATGGGAAAGAAAGGAGTATATTAGTAACCTATTCAGATAATTGTGGATATACCTCTTTGATATGTATCAAAACTCAACAAGTGGTCAATTCCAGTGTAAAATCTGAAACCATGGCAGTGGATTTTCTGTGCTCTCTTACATTAAAGTCCATTGGCCTGTCTCACACTTTGAATAGATTTTTTACCCATGCATAATTTAGTGACATTGTTCATTGGCCAATAATGGTTCAATAAGTTATGGAGATCTTCCATTGTTGACATATTTCACTACACAGGATCACAAAACTTACATTCATATTCGTATATTACCACTGATCTCATCAAAAAAGTTTTTAAGTGTTGGAAAACTGTCACGTTCAAAATGAAAAAAAAAAAAAAACACCAAACCCACCACCATCAAGTCAATTCCAACTCATAGCAACGTCCATTGGATTTCCAAGGCTATAAATCTTTATGGAAGTAGATTGCCTCAGCTTCCGCCCATGAAGCAGCTGGGGAGTTTCAACCACCAACCTTCTGGTTAACAGTCAAATACCTTACTTGCTGTGCCACCAGAGCTTCTTGAGGTTCACAATAGTAGATAAAAATTTTTCAAAACTCTTAATTTTTTTTGAAGGCTTGAATTTTATTATTGCCAACAAATACTGTCAGTGTTTTTCCTTCTAGAAGTGAAAGGCTTATTTAATTCATTTTCCAAAAAATGTCTGCCAAGTTCCCAAGTGTGAGTAATCATTGTTAGTAGTCATTTTTTGGAGTAAAATGGTGTTCCATGAAAAAAACAAGTGGGTCTGCCCCCAACTTGAACAGTGTCTTAAGTCCTTTTCCTTCAGACAACCATCATGCTTTGGTGCGCATCAGAAGTTCTTTATGCTTGCTTCCCATTTTTTCATACACGATTCTTAAAAAAAAAAGGTCTATTTAAGGGTCAAGATTTAATATAGTTAATAATTTTTATTCCTTCTTTAAGGACATTCTTAAGTGAAACTGGCTTTTTTATATAAACATTTTTAGTACAATTAGGTGTAACTGCCTAGATTCATGCGAAGGCACCAGCACTTTTAACCAAAAAGGCAAATAAAGTCCTGATATCATGAAAATAGCTTTGACTTCATAAGACCCCTAAAAGATTTGAAAGACCCACAGAGCCACAGAGCATGCTTGAGAACTATTACTGCTGTACAGCATTCTCCTTACCTCTGCCAAAATGTTTTTTCTTGACATCAGAGTAATGCAAATAGTTTTTAACTGGGAATTGAGGTACAGAATACCCTTTTCTAGGAATGTATCAGTTTTGTGGAATGTGATTTTTAAATCATATTGAATATGTTGTTCTTGTTATGTGCCTTTGAGTCACACCCGACTCATAGCAAACCCTCCTTGGGTTTCCGAGGTGGTATCTCTAAGGAAATAGAGAACCCAGTCTTCCTTCCAAGGAGCAGCTGGTGAGTTTGAACCACCAGCCTTCTGGTTAACAGTCAAGTGCCTTAGGCACTATGCTATGAGAGCTCCCATATTGAATATACAGAGGAAGATTTTTAAACATGTCGATCTTAAAATGCCTGTGAGACATTTAAGTGAGAATATCCTGTATGTAATCATAAGAAATAGCTGAAGAAAGAGACCTGAGCTTTGAATTTAGGAGCCATTAGTATATCACAGGTAGTTTTAAGTTAAGGGAGATTTGATCACCCAAGGAGAATATGGGATAGGATAAGAGAGTTTTGAGATATAAACCTAGAGAAAAACAAAATATAAGTGATCAGAAGAGAAAAAGGCATTAGTGAAAAAGAGGGCCAAGGAGCAATCAGATAGGTAAGAAGAATGCCAGGAAAACTAGTTTTAAGTCCTAGAAGCCAGAGGGAAGAAAGAATTTAAAAGAAGGAACTGTTCAGCAGTATCTGAGTTCCAGACAAGTCAGAGGAGATAAAAACTGAGAGGCCTTGAATAAATTGGGCAAATAGATAGTCATTTGGCTTTGTTGAGAGCTAGCCATTCAGTAAAGAGGTGATAGAAGCAAGAGTGCTGCAGGATGAGAAATGAAGGGAAGGGACTTGAAGAAGAAAGGACAAATTACCATAAACCATTTTTTTTTAGGTTATTTTTTTATTGTGATTTGGGTGAAAATTTACAGAGCAAATTCCCTTTCCATACAGCAGTTCACATACATTTTGTCTCCTGACATTGACCACAATTTACCACAATGCAACAGCTACCCTCCCACATCCTCCCCATAGTTACCTCTTCCTTGTGTCCATCCCTCCATGCACTCCTGCCCCCTGAGCTATCTCCTTGTGCATAAGCAGCCCTTTTTTCTCCCATGATTGTTCTCTCCAGGCAGTGTATCTACCTCACGTAAATGTTCAACTCATATGCCTATCTTTTGTTTGGCTGGAAACCTCAGGTGTGGGTTCAATTCCAGACCTGAAGGACAGCTAGGGGCCGTAGTCTCAGTG
>NW_006921650.1:6595826-6614673 GCF_000298275.1 Orycteropus afer afer | reverse complement strand
GGGGGAAAAGAAGAAGAAAAAAAAAACACCTTAAATTTAAAAAAAAAAAAAATTACAACTAGGCACAGGGAAAAGAAAAAATGCTGAAAACTAGGATCTGGGAGGGGAAGATTAAGAATAATAATAAAAAGGACAAAAGTTTTAATAACATTAGTTGTTTTAAAACAGACAAATACAAGCAAAGTAATCATCAGAAAAAAGAAAGGGAGAAAAAAAAAATTAAAATTAAGGGGGGAAAAAAATCGATGAGGATAAGGCAGGGCACCCAGGCTCCATCTGAGCACACAAACTCTGATGGAGTTCCTGTGGGCCCAGCAGGTAGGTGGTAGTGGGGGATGGCCACACCTCCGTTCACCAAGCAGGTGTGGGGTATAAAAGTAGAAAGTGGAGTGTTTGTTGTACCTTTTTAGTCTTGCAGGTCCCAAGTGTCCTTGGGGTTGCTGGAAAGCAGAAGGTGTTTTTAAGCCCTGGGTATCTGCGAGAACACTGTCTCTTTAAATATCCGAAATAGTCAAGCTGCTTTTTAAAGCTTCAAAATGGTGGCACCCTCCAGACTAGCAAAAGTCCACAGCTCAGCCCGTCTTTCTCTTCACCTTCTCCGTTTGTTCCTCAGCCACTGTGCACAGTCCTCCATGCAGTCCCTTGCTAGCAGGGTGATTTTTAGGTTAATTCTTAGGTCCTACCACCACTCGGGAATCTCCAAGCTGTCTGTGCCATCAGGATCGCTCAGGGTCGCTGCCAGACCGCAGCTCCGTCTATCTCCTTTTTTTGGTATTTTCACCCAAATTCTTCTGCTAGTTAGGGTTTAGTCCACTTCTATATCCTTTCCTTCAAGGCTCAGGGGTCCAGGATTATCTTCTGTGGCTGTGTTAATTGATTTCCCTTTTCTTTGTTGAAGAGGGTCTGTACAGTCTTTATCCCTAGTCTGCCTTCTTGCTGGATCTCCTTTTTTGGTATTTTCATGCAAATTCTTCTGCTGGTTGGGGTTTAGTACACTTCTATATCCTTCTCTTCAAGTCTCAGGGGTCCAGGATTATCTTCTGTGTCTGTGTTAATTGGATTCCCTTTTCTTTGTTGAAGTGGGTCTGTGCAGTCTTTCTGCCTAGTCCGCCATCTAACTGGAACTCCACATAAACCATTTTGTCAAGGAACTTTGAGGTCAAAGAAAAGTAAAGTAGAACTAAAACAGTTGACAAGGAGTTTTCAGAATAGGAAAAATTTGAGCAAATTTATTGTGCTGAGAGTAAGAGTCATTAGATAGTAAGCAGTTAAAGATGGAGAGGGGAGGCTAATGTATAGTGCAGGTCCCAGAGCAGGCCCGCAGATTTCAGGATTAGCCTGGCACTTAGGAGGAACCCTTTCCTCACTGAAGTGAGTTGGAGGGACGCAAAGATAACAAAGTATGGAGCTATGTTATAAGTGTGTTAGAGAGGCCATTGAAAGAGGAATTCTGTTCAATGCCTGATAGGAACTCTGTTTTCTGAAGTGTCAAGATGAGGGTGTGGAGGAAGGAGATAGAGCAGTGGAACAGGTCTGTTACGTCTCAATGAGGTGTTTTATGTTTTTTGGTAAGTGAGGTGGAATTACGATACTAAGAGAACTAAAAGGAAAACATATCATAGTCAGTAGAATAATCACACTGTTGATGGTGATGACTATAGAGTTATGACTTAATTGCCTGGTTTTACCATTTATTCTCTCAAGGTTTAAGTCATTGATGTAATCTGCACTTGAGAAGTTTGTTTGGTTCTTGGTTTTCCCATAGACAGTATTAAATAATAATAACAGTAATAATCCTTGCTAAGATTTGTGAAAGGAACTCTGATGGTACAGCAGTTAAAGCATTTGGTTGCTAATCACAAGGTTAGTGATTTGAACCCAACCAGTCAGTCACTGCATGGGAGAAAGATGAGGCAGCCTATTTCTGTAAAGATTTACAGCCTTAGAAACCCTGTGGGGCAGTACTACTCTGTCTTATGGGGTTGCTATGAGTCAGAATCAACTCAATGGTAGTGAGTTTGGTTTTGGGCTTTTTTAAGATTTATGAATTCTTACTCTATGCCAGGCACTGTGCAGGTATTCACATGCATTATATCATTTATTACCAATACATCCTGCATTAGCAATATGTAGCGTCACAATAAATGGAGAAAAAATTTAATTTGTCAAAAATTTCATATTACTTGGTTCCACAATCAACATCAATGGAAGCAGCAGTCAAGACATCAGATGATATATTGCACTGGCAAATCTGCTGCAGAAGACCACTTTAAAGTTCACCTAACTCAACCATGGTGTTTTCATTCACCTCATATGCATGTGAAAGCTGGACAGTGAATAAGGAAGACTGAAGAAGAGTTGATCCTTTTGAGTTGTGGTGTTGGTGAAGGATACTGAAAGTACTTGAATTGCCAAAAGAACAAATAAATCTGTCCTGGAAGAAGTACAGCTGAATGCTCCTTGGAAGCCAAAATGGCCGGACTTTGTCTCACCTACTTTGGTCATGTTGTCAGAAAGGACAATTCTCTGGAGAAGGATATCATGCTTGGTAAAGTGGAGGGTCAACAAAATGGGGAAGGCCTTCAATGAGATGGATTGACACAGTGGCTGCAGTGATGCGCTCAGATATGGCAAGAATTGTGAGTCTGGCACAGGACTAGGCCTTGTTTTGTTCTGTTGTACATAAGGTCACTATGAGTTGGAGTCGACTTGACAGCACCTAACAATAACAACATCATTTAATCTGTACAACAATCCTGTGAGGTACATACTATTATCTCCATTTTACAGATCATGAAACTGAGGATCAGAAATGTTAAATAAAGTGCTTAAGATAATAAAGCTTATTGGTGGCAGACCTGGAATTTTTTAACTCAACATCCCTGCTCTTAACTACTTAATTTACCTTGAGCTAGATTTCCACCCCTTTCCAGGATGCCTTTTTCCTACTACATCAACTAGTGTACCTAGATAGTACATAAAACTCATTTTAATATTCTTCTAAATTAAATATTATGGTGAGAATGGCCAGACTTCGTCTTACCTACTTTGGTAGGTTATCAGAAGGGACCATTCACTGGAGAAAGATATCATGCTGGGTAAAGTGGAGGGTCAACGAAAAAGAGAAAGTCCCTCAACAAGATGGATTGACACCGTGGCTGGAATGATGGTCTCAGGTATAGCAAGAATTGTGAGGCTAGCACAAGACTGGGCAGTGTTTCGTTCTGTTGTACATAGGGTTGCTATGAGTCAAAGACAACTTGACAGCACCTAACAACAACAACAAATGAAATATAAGGAGAATTCAAAAAGGCATGCTATATTTCACTGCCAACCCAGAAGCTTATTGAATTAGCTATGGTTAATTTCTGTACCATTGTTCCTTTTTATTTAAAACCGAAGAATAATGAGAGTTAATTGTGACCTTTCTAAGGTACTCATTTCTGAGTTTTTAATGTTAAATAAAAATATTGTTTCACATATTTAGAAAGGATATGGCAAAACATGAATGATTATACATATATTTATTCATATATATATATGTAAATCAAATGAATGGCCAGGCAGATAGTAAGTAGTAATGTTTGTGAATTATATGAATGAATATAATGGTTAATGATACTCTATACTTTATTCATTGGTATTATTTTCATTATAATCTAACAAAATTCAGCATGAAGAATCATTTCTTAGCAAATAAATTTCATACTTACTCTCTTTCTATCAATTAATAATTTTAATAGGTTTTTGAATCTGAAAATTCAAGAAGGTGAAGCTCACAACATTTTCTGCCCTGCATATGATTGCTTCCAACTTGTGCCTGTGGATATCATAGAAAGTGTAGTTTCTAAAGAGATGGACAAACGATACCTACAGTTTGATATTAAGGTACATTGACAATTACCTGATTTCTTAATGGTAATTTTATTAAACCTATAATACAGATTTTATGTTGCTTTTTTTTTAATGCATTTTATTGCAATATAATTTATGTACACAAAACTAAAGTGACATGGGTCAATGCATTTTTTCTGCAGTGTTCTCTCCCTTACCCTCTCACCCCTGCAATCAACAAAGAAAGTTTCCCTCCATATATAAACCTTTCCTTGACCCTCCACAACAATGAACTAGTACTATATTTGTCCTTCTGTGACTGACTTACTTCGCTCAGCATAATGTCCTCCAAGTTCATCCATATTATATGGTGTTTTGCAGACTCTACATTATTCTTTAGTGCTGCATAGCATTCCAGTATGTGTATGTACCATAGTTCGGTCATCCACTCTTCCGCTGATGGGCACGTAGGTTGTTTCTGTTTTTTTGCTATTGTAAATAGTGCTGTGATGAACATGAACGTGCATGTATCTGTTTCTATCCTGGCTCTCACCTCTCTAGGATATATACCTAGTAATGGGATTGCTGGGTCAAATGGTATCTCCAATTCCAGCTTTATAAGGAATCGCCATATTGCTTTCCACAGTGGTTGTGTCACTTCACAGTCACACAAGCAGTGTATGAGAGTTCCAATCTCTCCACATCCCCACCAGCATTTGTTATTTTCTATCTCATTGAACCTTGACATCAGTGCTGGGGTGAGATGGTATATCTCATTGTTGTTTTGATTTTCCTCTATCTTATGGCCAATGATTGTGAGCATCTTTTCATATATTAGCTGGCCACCTGAATATCCACCTTGGTGAAGTGTCTTCTTCATGTCTTCTGCCCATTTTTCAATTGGATTGTTAATTCCTTTGGTGTTGAGACGTTGCGGAGTTTTCCATAAATCTTAGAGATAAGTCCCTTGCCAGATATGTAATTATCAGCAAATATGAATTTGTTGCTGTCATTTTTGTCCTGTGCTTTTTCATTGTGTCAATTTCTTTGTTCCATATAATTTTCTATGCTGAATTCGTTTTGTTTATGAATCATGTTATCACTTCCTTCATCGTTATTGTTTTAGTATTTGCTGAATATTTATGCTGGTTCTCTTTTTTATTTTGATGTGAAGGTGTAGAATTTTTCTTTCAGGTTACCCTCTGATTTATAGTTTTCTTTCCAAGTTTAGAACAGTGCATTCTATCTTGTAGTTGTCTTGACTTCCCTCCTATCTAGAAGGTCTGTAACGACACAGATTTTTTTTCCCTCTTTTTGGTTTGTAGTTGTCCTCATTTGTCAGTTGGTGTCTCTGGTTCCCTATTTACAATCCGAGCTTAGTCTTATTGGTTGCCCCTTGTAGGTAACTTTTCATTTTTCCCGTGCTGCTTCATGATTCTTTCTTTGTCTTTGGTTTTGGTAACTTTGATAATAATATGTCTTGGTGTTTTTCTTTTGGTGTCTATCCTGTTTGGGGTTCATTGGACTTCCTGAATGGATATATTCTCATCTTTCATCATATCCGGGAAGTTCTCCTCCAAAAAATCTTGGACAATTTTCTCAGTGGTTTCATTTTTTTCTTCCTGTTCTGGAATTCCAGTGACACTAGGTTATTCCTTTTGATGGTATCCCACATGAACCTTAGGCTTTCTTCATTTTGTTTTGATCTTTTTTCTGATTGATCCCTTTCCAAAGAAGTATTCAGGTATTTGTCTTCAATCTCATTAATTCTGTCTTCCATTGCATCAATTCTACTCCTTTGCCCTTTCAAGGTGTTATCTATTTCTGACAGTTTAGTATTAATCTTCTGGATTTCTATCTGTAGATTTAGAATCATTTCTAATTTTTCATTTATTTTGTCATTTTGTTCTTGTATTTTCTTCCAAAATTCTTCCAGGGTTTTTGTCTGTGTTTTCCTTGGTCTGTCTCTCAATCCTTTGAAGATACCTAAATATAATTCTTTTGAATTCCTACTCAGGGAGTTCCAATGCTGTGTCTTCCTCAGGGATGTGTTTTGGGTCTGTATCTTGGTCCCTTGTTTCTCCTGCTTTATCTTGCTCTTTTGTGTAGACTGTGATGCTCTGTTGTATCCGAGGCATTGTGACATTTTTGTTTTTATATTTAATTGGTGATTATATGTTGGAGTGACTTGCCCACAATTTTTGTTTTCTTTGTTTTGTTTGTATGTTATCTACACAAGCAGGGTTCTGTACTGTGCTCCTCTATTCACTAGTTGACAGAACTTATGCACTCATTACCTGTCTCCTTTCCTTTGTCAGCCTCTCATATGTCCTTGTCAACCCTGGCAAACAGAGCCTGTCTTCGGTCCCTGAAATCCGAATGAGAATACTATCACTTTAAAATCCAAAATGGTTGCCACTTGTAAACATTCAAAATGGCTGCACTCTCAGTCACTTTAAATATCCAAAATGGCTGCCCCTTGTGAACATTCAAAATGGCTGCACCTTTGGTCACTTCAAATATCCAAGATGGCTGTCATGTATAATCAATCAAAATGGCTGCGCCCTCCGGACAGCAGAAAACCCACAGCTCAGGTTGTCTCCCTCCTTGCTGTTTCCCTTCCTACTCATAGGCCACCAGAGCAGTTGTCCCTGCAGCCCTTGGTGACCGGGACTGATCTTTAGGTCATTACTCAGGTCCCAACACCACTTGAAAATATTCAGGCTGTTGGTTTCATCAGAGTAGCTGACAATCTGCAGCTCCGTCTATCTCTGTACTCACTGTTTTTGTTCAGGTTTTTGCACTAGTTGGTGCCTAATCCACTTCTGTGTAGTTCCTTTCAAAGCTTAGGGTTCCAGGATTATCTTCTGTATCTCTGTCAATTGGTTTCTCTTTTCTTTGTTTAAGTGGGTCTGTGTCACTTGTCTGCCTAGTCTTCCATCTTACTGGAAGTCTTATGTTGCTTTTTTTAAAATATCACATAAAATAATGGTCTTTGACTTCTCTCTCTCAAAAAAAATTGAATGAAAGATAGTGGCATCCTGATTTAAGCTAGAGCCTTATAGTAGTAGAAGGAAAAGTAAAAACGAAAGCAGTTAACTAGTAAAGTAGTTAATTAGTAGTTAACTGATTAAATTATTTCTCAGAACAAAAGACTGATTTGCATATTGTACTTTTCTAACTAATTAATCAGGATAATCATTCAAATTTCTCAAAAGACATTATATTGTATACTCCTAAGGAAAAGTATTTAGAAATAAAGATCATCAACTTGGAAATTTATTATTTTTGTTTTCCAATTAGTAGTTTCGTAAATGAATTAGAATGTTTGTCTTTTTTTCTATCATCTTTATTTTCATTCTGGAGTGTATACAAATTACTTTCTCTGTGTGTAGAATTTAAAAGGTACATTTTAACTGCTTTTTTAAGATTGTCCTAAACTCTAATATATGAATTTTAAAAAGAACTTTTTTAAAAAAAAGATTCTGTTGCTTCTTCAGTATAGAAAGCACCATAATAATGATTTTTGTGAATTATTAGGGTGCCATTTTGCAATGTACTGTTCAAATGCATCTAATAATCACATAAGATTCTATTAATAATTATATTCCACCAGAAAAGTGGCACATAGTATGAGAAAACATTTTAAAAACTATGTATTCTCTGGGCTGGCGGTTCAAACCCATCCACCACTTCTCAGAACGAAAATGGGGCAATCTACTTCCGTAGTGATACTTTCTCGGAAACCCAAGGAGGGGTTGCTATGAGTCAGGTCTGACTAGACAGCATATAACAACTATGTAAATACTTGCTTTTTTTTTTTTTTAATCATCTATCTGGTATATAGATTAGAGAGAATATAAATTTTTAAATGATGTTGTTAGTAAGATTATTATTAAGGTTTTTCTTTCTTTCAAGTACTGTTTTAAATATTTCTTGAGACTGATGGCTCTTGTATTTCATTATTTTTTGCTTTCACATAAATTACCACAGGTATACTCTATATTAGAATTTATAGTTAAAAT
The DNA here is from genome assembly GCF_000298275.1 of Orycteropus afer afer. Taxonomy (NCBI): domain Eukaryota; kingdom Metazoa; phylum Chordata; class Mammalia; order Tubulidentata; family Orycteropodidae; genus Orycteropus; species Orycteropus afer. Next base: position 6,606,814 of record NW_006921650.1, on the reverse strand, counting down.
ATTTTCTTTTATGTTTGTTATTGCTTTTTGAACAGGCCTTTGTTGAAAATAATCCTGCCATTAAATGGTGTCCTACTCCTGGCTGTGAAAGAGCAGTGAGGCTAACAAAACAAGGGTCAAATACATCTGGATCTGATACACTCAGCTTTCCATTGCTGAGAGCACCTGCTGTGGATTGTGGGAAAGGACACCTCTTCTGTTGGTGAGTATGAGACAAATTGGGATCAGGCTAACCACCTTTCTAACAACTTTTAAATAGACTTTGTATGTTGAATCAGACCTTTAAATTACCTTGTTGTTGTTGTTATGTGCCATTGAGTCGGATCCAACTCACAGTGACCCCTCCTTGGGTTTCCAAGGCAGTATCTCTACAGAAGTAGATCGCCCAATCTTCCTTCCGAGGAGTGACTGGGGGTTTGAACTGCCAGCCTTCTGGTTAGCAGTCAAGTGCCTTAGGCATTATGTTACCAGAGCACCTAGTAACTTTATATTATTTTTATTAATATCAAGAATATGTAATAGTTCACTATTTATTGTGTGCCAGGCAATATGCCTAATCTTCTTTGTATATTGAATTCACCCAACAATGCTATGAGTTGGAATTGCTGTTATCCTCATTTTACAGGTGAGGAAACTACAAGCACAGAGAAGTTGACCAGGGTTATGCAGCAAGGACATTACAGAAATGGGATTACAGTTCAAACTGTGTTTGATTCCAAACTTCAACTGTAGTACCAAATTGTTGATCATAAACTAGAAAGTGTTTGGAGAATTTAACTTTTCATCATTAAACAAAAGCTTTTATAATGATTCCTAACCAGAGGTACACAGAATTACTGTGGAACCTTCCAAATCTTCATTCCTTGCAAATGATATTTTGATTCAATAGGTTTTGGAAGGGGAGTCTAAAAAAAAAACAACTTCTAAATGATTCTGATGCATACATAGTCCTAGTTAGGTAGTCAGGAACCACTGATGACAGTCTTTTTGTATCTCATGTTTTATTTAATTTTTAGTGCCTGAGTAAGTAGCAGATATATACAAATTAATGATAAATTAACAATGGGTAGGATATGTAACTGTGTATACTCATTTAACTATGTATTTGTCTGTCATCAGCATTTCACTTTATTCAGAAGAGATTTAATGATAATTAATTGTTTTGTTTTAGTTGATTCAATGATCAGAAAGGAGGCAATATTTATTCTGCATTTTGCTCTTTTTCAGAATTTATCCCATGTGTATTAGATAGGCTTTGTTGTTGTTAGGTGAAGTCCAGGCGACTCATAGCAACCCTATATACAACACAACAAAACACTGCCCATTCCTGTACCATCCTCACAATCATTGCTGTGTTTGAGATCATTCTTATAGCCGCTGTGTTAGTGTACCCCATTGAAGGTATTCCTTTTTGTCGCGGACCTTTTACTTTGCCAAACATACTGTTCTCCAGTGACTGGTCCCTCCTGATAATACGTCCAAAGTACATGAGACAGAGTCTCACCATCCTGGCTTCAAAGGAGCATTCTGACTGTATTTCTTCCAAGATAGATTTGTTTGTTCTTTGGACAGTCCATGATATATTCAATATTCTTTGTCAACATCATAATTCAAAACCATCAGTTTTTCTTCCCAGGTTGTTAATGAGTCTTCCTCTAATCCTGATGCCATGTTCTTCTTCATATAGTCCACCATCTCGGATTATTTGCTTGGCATATGGATTGAATAAGCACCATGAAAGGATGCAACCCTGACACACACATTTCCTGATTTTAAACCACGCAGTATCATTTTGTTCTCTTTGAATTACTGCCTCTTCATTTATATACAGGTTCCCCATGAACATAATTATTTTGGAATTCCCATTCTTCAAAGTGTTCTCCATAATTTTTTATGATCCATACAGTTGAAGGTCTTTGCATAGTCAATAAAACACAGGTAAACATCTTTTTGATATTTCCTACTTTCATCCAAGATCCATCCGACATCAGCAGTAATATGCCTTATTTCACATCCTCTTCTAAATCTGGCTTGAATTTCTGGCAGTTCAATGTTAGTGTACTTCTGCAACTATTCTTGAATTATCTTCTGTAACATTTTACTTGCACGTAGTATTAATGATATTTTTGATAATTTCCACATTTTGTTGGATCACCTTTCTTTGGAATGGGCACAAATACAGATCTCTTCCAGTCATTTGACAAATAAGTGTCTGCCAAATTTCTTAACATAGACGAGTGGGCACTTCCAGCATTGCTTACGTTTCTTGAAGCATCTCACTTGGTATTCCATCAATTCCTGGAGCCATTTTTCACCAGTGGCTTCAGTGCACCTTAGACTTCTTCTTTCAGTACTGTCAGTTTTTAATCATACGCTACTTCCTGAAATGGTCGAATGTTGACCAATTATTTTTGGTACAGTGACTTTGTGTATTCCTTCCATCTTCTTTAGATGTTTCCTGTGCTGTTCAGTTTTTTGCCCACGTAATCCTTGAGTATTGCAACTCGAGGCTTGAATTTCATTTTATTTGTTTTTTTCTAAGTTCTTTCAGTTTGAGAAATGCCAAGCTTGTTCTTTTCTATTGGATTTGTAACTGCAGGTCTTTGCACATGTCATCATAATGCTTTACTTTGTCTTCTCAAGCCACACTTTGAAATCTTCCATTCAGCTCGTTTATGTCATCATTTCTTACGTTTGCTTTAGCTAGTTTCCATTTCAGAGCAAGCTTCAGAGTCTCTTCTGACATACATTTTGTCTTTTCTTTCTTTCCTGCATTTTTAATGACCTTTTGCTTTCTTCACATATGATGTCCTTGATGTCATCCCACATCTCATCTTGTCTTTAGTCCTTACTGTTCAGTGCATCAGATCTGTACTTGAGATGGTCACCAAATTCAGATGGAATATACTTAAGGTTGTGGTTTGGGTCTCATGGACTTAATTTAATTTTCTTCAGCTTTAACTTTAATTTGCATATGAGCCATTGATAGTTTGCTCCACGTTTGGCACCTGGTGTTCAGACTGATGATATTGAGCTTCTCCTTTGCCTCTTTCCACAGGTGTAGTTATTTTGATTCACATGCATTCCATCCAGCAAGGTCCATGTATATAGTTGCCATGTGTATAGTTTATGTTGTCGAAAAGGGTATTTGCAATGAATAAATAGTTGGTCTTGCAAAATTCTATCTTGAGATCTCTCACGTTGTTTCTATCACCAGTCATATTTTCTAAATACCAGTTCTTATTTATTTCCAACTTTTGCATTCCAGTCACCAGTAATTGTCAATGCATATCAATTGCATGGCTCCAATAGTGAGCAAGGATTGTGAGGCTGGTGCAGAACTGGGCAGTGTTTCGCTGTGTTGTACATAGGGTTGCTATGAGTCAGAGCCGACTCAGCAGCACCTAACAATAACACAACATAGATTGCATGTTTAATTAATTTCAGACTGCAGAAGTTGGTTTAAAAAAAAAAAAAAACTTCCATTTCTTCATCTTTTGCATTAGTAGTTGATACATAAATTTGAATAATAGTCATGTTAACTGGCCTTCCTTGTAGGCACATGGATATTATCCTATCACTGACAGGGCTGTATTGCAGGATAGATCTTGAACATTCCTTAGAAAGGCTTAAAGTGGGTATAATACTCTGCCTTTTACTTATATACCTGTCAGAAACCAAAATCAAATTGTAGGACTGTTAGATTTTAAAAAGGCATAGATATGGAAATAACTGTATCCTGGAAGGTCATTTTCTTACCCTCATCATCATTGTTAGCTAAATATTTATTGAGAAGACAACCTAGGAAAAACACTAACTCAGAGTTAGCAAACTACCATCTACAGGTATTTTTGAAAATAAAGTTTTATTGGTACACAACCACACCCATTTGTGTCACTTTGTTTACACTTTGTCTATGGCTCCTTTTGGGCTATAATGGCAGAACTGAGTAATTACAACAGAGATATATGTAGATAAATAGATATATGTATATGTTCATTCTAGGAGTTTGACGTTACCAACTTCACCCTCAAAGCATTAATTTTTAGTCTTTATTTTTACATTTTTAGTATCTGTGCTTATTTATGTACTATAAATGCTTTGTCTGTAATTAGAAACTCTAAATAGGTCCCCAAAACTATGGGTCTTAGACACTCTTCAAGCCTGGAACTGAATTCACTCATAAGGCTCAACTTTCAGCCAAACTATAGACAGGTCTTTAAGGTGAACATTAACATCAGGGAAGTACATACTCTCTAGAACAACCAACCATATGAGATTAAAAGAGCCTCATTGTCCAGAAATAAAGCTCAGGAGGCAGAAAGGGATAGGAAAGAAGGGCGAATAGAAATGATCAACACAGGCAGGTAGTGAAAAGAGTGCTGTTAATTGTAGGGATTGCACTCAGTGTCTCAAATCAAAATGTATATGAATTGTTTAATAGAAAAGCAATTTGCTGTGTAAACTTTCACCCAAATCACAGTATAAAGGGGAAAAAAAGAAATTCTAAGTAAAATTGGTCACATGTTGTCTGATGTTCTTATCTCCTGTTTCAAAGAAAAGCAAAATCTGTTTCATACCAACAGAAACTTTACAAGAGAAATATTTATAACATAAAGACATGTGAGTCTGGTTTTGCTTCTTTCTTTCCCCAGAAAGCTCAGAAATAAGTCTCTAAAGATGATTATAAAAGCAATGGCAAATGGCAATAATAATAACTTCTTTTAAAAGAACATATGCCAGAATCATATGAGAGCCATCCTTAAGAGATATCTCTTTGCATATAACTGAATATATTCATTGTTGGGACAGAAATGGGAGTGAGCATTTCACTTCCTACCACAGGAAAGTCCTTTCTGTTGTAACCTGTACACCATCAAGTTCTATACCCTTCATAGCTGGACCTAAGATGCTTGTACCCATAGCCTACATGATTGCAGTTTCTCTGATCTGCCAGGCAAAATTATCCTCAGATGGTGTTCAAAACATGATTGGGCTTTCATTTGAGCCAGTGGCCTTCTTTCCTCTGTTTTTCTTTGTGTTAAGGTTACTATGTAAGGTCTCTGCTGTCTGAACTGACACAAAATCTCCCTGTTCTAAGGCAGTTCTTTAAAATTTGTGGTTAGAATATTTCTTGGCCACCAAAATCCTAATCTGCCAGGAGAATAGCTATCGCCTCAGAATTTCCTCTGGCTCCTTTAATCACCACTGTCTCCATTGGAAACTGAGAAACTTACTTGGAATTCCTCTTCTAAAAACTGTACATGGTCCAACATATTTTATTCACCAAAATTAGTGGCAGGAATGTTCTAAATAATAACTCATTGTCATCAAGTTGATTCTGACTCATAGTGACCCTATAGGACAGAGTGGAACTGCCCCATAAGGTTTCCAAGGCTGTAAATTGTTACAGAAGCAGACTGCCTCATCTTCCTCCCACAGAATGGCTGGTAGGTTCAAACCACTGACCTTTTGGTTAGCAGCCAAATGTGTTAACTGCTGTGCCACCAGAGCTCCCTAATAGTAATGTGGAGTGTTTTAATATATGACCTTGCAGTAGAGCATTTATTTACTGAAACTAGCTGGACAGTGAATAGAAAGACCAAGGAATTGATACCTTTGAGTTACGGTGTTGATGAGGAATCCTGAATATATCATGGACTGCCCGAAGAATGAACAAGTCTGTCTTGGAAGAAGTACAGCCCGAATGCTCCTTAGAAGCAAGGTGGTGACACTTAGTCTCATGTAATTTACACCAGTCCCTGGAGAAGAACATCATGCTTGTTAAAGGGTCATCCAAAAAGAGAAACAAGATGAATTGACACGGTGGCTACAACAGTGAGCTCAAACATTGCAACAATTGTGAGGATGGCACAGGACCAGAGAGTGTTTCATTCTGTTTTACGTAGGGTCTGGGTCCCTATGAGCCAGAACCAACTTGACAGCACCTAACAACAACAATGATGTGAAGAATCTTTAAAATAGTGAGTGTCACCACCACTTGTTGTTAGGTGCCATTGAGTCAGCTCCAATTCATAGTGACCCTGTGTACAACAGAATGAAACACTGCCCAGTCATGTATCCTTAGTATACCTGAGCCCCTCGTTGCAGCCACCATGTCAATCCATCTCATTGAGGGTCTTCCCCATTTTCACTGACTCTGCGCTTTACCAAGCATGTTATCCTTCTCCAGGTAATGGTCCCTTCTGACAACATGACCAAAGTAGGTAAGACAAAGTCTGGCCATTCTTGCTTCTAAGAAGCATTCCCACTGCATTTCTTCCAGGACAGATTTGTTCATTCTTCTGGCAGTTCACGGTACTTTCAGTATTCTTTGCCAACACCACAACTCAAAAGCATCAACTCTTCTTCAGTCTTCCATACTCGTTGTCCAGCTTTCACATGCTATGAGGCTATTGAAAATACCATGGCTTGTATTAGGCGCACCCTTGTCTTCAAAGAGATGTCTTTGCTCTTCAGCCCTTTAAGGAGGTCTTTTGCAGCAGATTTGCCCATTGCAATACAATGTCTGATTTCTTGACTGCTGCTTGTCTTGATTGTAGTCCAAGTAATATGAAATCTTTGAAAACTTCAATCTTTTCTCCATGTTTTGTGATACTGCTTATTGGTCCAGTTGTGAGGATTTGGATGCTTTTGCATAGTAAAATAAAACACAAGTAAATATCTTTCTGGTATTCTTTGCTTTCAGACAGGATCCACCTGACATCGACAATGATATCCCTCATTCCACATCCTCTTTTGAATCCAGCTTGCATTTCTGGAAGTTCCCTGTCAACATATCGGTGCAACTGTTTTTGAATTATCTTCAGCAAAATTTTACTTGATTATGATACTAATTGTTCTGGTTACCTAGCGCTACTCTGACAGGAATATATACCATAAATAGGATGGCCTTAACAAACAGAATTTTATTCTCTTACAGTTTGGAGGCTTTAACTCTAAGTTCAAAGTGCCAGGCTCTAGGAGCTGGGTGAAAGCCCCTCAACCTTGGGGTCCAGTTCTGCCTCCTGCTGCCAGCCCACTGAAGCTAGAGGCTTTCCTTCACTCAGACAGGTGCTGGCTGCTGAGGCTGCCACGCCCAAGGTTGACAAATAAAAAGGCACAGTCCCGATGTTACCAAATCACACGGCAGGCCATTAATTCAAGTCCATCGTTAAGTCCCAAGGTCGGCAGAGCATGGCAGGCTGCTGAACAATGACACGGCTACATGCAGCGTTCAAGGTGCCATAAGCTCGAGACTATCCCCAAGGCTTCTGCTTATATACAGGAAGCAGACCACATCCTAAAGGCAGCTACTCAGCTACTTGCAGTAGATTCCGCCATGGAGTTGATTACCAGTCTCATCATGGGGAATACTACATCCAGCTGCCCAGCCACTCAGCCATGCCCAGCCAAGTTGAGACACAAACTGAACTACCATGCTAATGATACTGTGGAATAATTTCTACATTCCATGGGATCACCTTTCTTTGGAATGGGTACAAATATGGATCTCTTCCAGTCAGTTGCCCAGGTAGCTGTTTCCAGATTTCTTGGCATGAACAAGTAAGTGCCTCCAGGACAGCATCTGTTTGTTGAAACATCTCAGTGGGTGTTCTGTCAATTCCTGGAGCCTTGTTTTTCACCAGTTCCTTCAATGCAGCTTGGACTTCTTCCTTTAATATCGTTGGTTCTTGCTCATACTCCACCTCCTAAAATAGATGATTATCAACCAGTTCTTTTTTGTATAATGACTTTGTGTTTTCCTTCCATCTTTTTCTGATGATTCCTGCATCATTCATATTTTGCCCATAGAATCTTTCAGTATTGCAACTCAATCCTTGAATTTTTTCTTCAGATCTTTCAGCTTGAGAAATGCCAAAAGGTTCTGAACTCCAAGTCTTGGCATATTTCAGTAAAATAATTGACTTTGTCTTCTCTAGTTGGATTCTGGATTCTGTTCAGCTCTTTTACCTTGTCATTTCTTCCATTTGCTTTTGCTACTCTCCATTCGAGAACAAATTTCAGAGTCTTTTCTGACATCCATTTTGGTCTTTTCTTCCTTTCCTATCTTTTTAATGATCTTTTGCTTTCTTCATGTATGATGTTCTTGACCACTAAGGAACAAATTTTAACCCATGATAGGAAGGTTTGAATCATAGTAATATACTTGATGGGAAATCCCATACCAAGTTTCTAGTCCACTTGTGTTTCTAGTGCATCTGAGTACATGTCCAGACCTACCAAGCATTTGGGGGTTCTGGTGGTGTAGTGCCTAAGGCATTAGCCTGCTATCCAGAAGGCTGGCGGTTCAAATCCACTAGCCGCTCCTCAGATTGGGCAATCTACTTCTGTAGTGATAGTGCCTCGGAAACCCAAGGAGGGGTTCCTGTGAATCATGTTTGACTCCACAGCAGTGAGTTTGGTTTGGTTTATTTTATCAAGCATTTGGGAGAAAACTCTGAAAGTGAACATTAAAGTTGTCATTGACGCATTCTGTTTACCTCTGACACCCACTGTAAGGAGTTTGATAACACCTGCTCCCTTATTAGAATCATGAATCTTAATTGAGTCAAAGCAATAGTTTCATGCTTCATGTCCCTCTTTACAGACCTCACAGATAAGGGAAAAATTCTCCAAAAATCCTCTGAGCAAAATAAGTATGATTATTCTCATTTTTGAACATAATTTGAGTCTCTTTTTCTCTTGCAAAATCAGAATGTCAAGCCCTTAGCTTAATAGCTTTGATTCTGGAAGAAAATATTTTTTTCAGACTGGCAGTACCTAGTTATTTAAGAATCAAAGTCTTGCCAACTAACAAAACATTCCCCAGCTCTTTGGAGGCCTGGGAATGAAAACATGATGGCATTCATTTGGTAGAGTTCGATCCTGAGACCCTGTTTAAATGCCATGTCTAAGCTATACAAAATAATATACCCATCTGTCTAGGTTCAGTAGTGTCCCCTACACTTCTTATCTTCTTGAAACCTCAGAATGTGACCATATTTAAAAATTTAGTCTTTGCATATGTCATTAGTTAAGATGTGATCATAGTGGATCAGGGTAGGCCTTTAATCCAGTATGACTAGTGTCTTTATCAAAAGAGAAGAGACACAGAGAAAAATGTCATATGAAGTGAAAGCGGAGATTGGAGTGATGCATCTGTAAGCCAAGGATTGCTGGCAACCACCAGAAACTAAGAGAAAGGCATCAGATTCTCCCCAGAACCTTCAGAGAGAACATGGCCTTGCCTATACCTTGATTTTGGACTTGTAGCCTCCAAAACTGTGAGAGAATACATTCCTGTTTTTTCAGTCCACCCAGTTTGTGGTAATTCCTAGGAAAACTAATATACCCTCTAAATAAACACTGTTTCAGAGTTCAAATTACCAAGTTTCAGTGGTGCACATGATTGACATTAGCCAAGGAGACACAGGATCTGACTTTAAGACTTGGCTTGGCCACTAACTAGCTTTGTGACTTGGTGACAAGCAGGCTTGCTCCCTTATAATCATTTTTATCTGATGTCGTCAATATAAAGAGAACAAGTTTTGATGTCAAACTATTTGTTTTCGAATCTAAGCTCATCTACTTACTATCTGTGTGACCTTTGGCAGGTTACTGAACCTCTCTGTGCATGTAAGATGAGAGTAAATAGTACCAATTTTAAAGAGTTGCTATGAGGATTAAATATATCAGTACATGTATGGTATTTAAAACATTGCCTAGTATATATTAAGAATTTTAAAATATTAGCTATTATGAGAAAATGTTGGTTGAAGGGGAGAATCATAAAGTTAGGATTTTATTTATTCACTCAGGTTTAGTTACTAATAAAGTTGTAAAATAACAAGTCCAGATCAGTCTCATGATCTGAAAATTGCCAACTTCTTGACAGCAGTTTCTTCCCTCAAGTAATGAAGCTGAGAACTTTAGCTGAAGATTTTCCCTTTTCCGGAATCCTCCTGAGCCACTGTACAGTCCTGATTGTGTGTATTGATATATTTTCAAGGAAAGAACCATCCCTTCATCTCTCTTTCTTTTCCCTCTTCACCTCTTGGTGTTAGGTTAACCATCCAATCATATTTGGACAAGATTAAGGATTTTAGCTTAGACAATCATTTTTTTCCTCGATAATCTACTAGGGTACTTTTTCTGAAAAAAGAACCTACTCTGTTGATGTCTCTAGCTTAGTTTTGTTTGTCTAAGTACCAAGATTCCTCTCACATTCACTGTTTTTACTGGTATTTGAGATGTAGCATCAACAAGTACCAGGTCCTTCGGAGTACCTGTCACCACCGTTGATGTCTTGGTTAAAATTTTCTTCAAGAACTTAGCTCTCCAGTATCTGTAAAACATTTCAATACTATCTTACTCTTCTCACAATAAGTGCTCTTACTACTGCTACATAATTGAGATTATCAATCATCTGTTATATCTGATGCAGTGGTAAAGTGCTTGGCTGCTAACTGAAAGGTTGATGGTTTGAATCCACTAGCCACCCCTTAGGAGAAGGATGTGGCAGTCTGTTTCTGTGAAGATTTACAACCTTGGGAACTCTATAGGACAGTTTGACTCTGTCCTGTGTGGTTGCTGTCAGAATCAACTTGATGGCAACTTGTTGTTGTTGTTTTTCGTTTATTGTGTCTAGTAGCATGGTCATTGCCATACTTTGAAGAAGTCCAGGCTTATTTTCCCAGATACCTTAGTTTTCAAAGATACTTAATTGTATTAAATGACAACCTCTAATTCTCTTCTAATTCACAGTCTTTGCTTCAGCATCTTCTTTATATCCTCTTAGGATACATTAGAAACTTGTTGTTGTTGTTATTTACCATTCAGTCAGCCTCAACTCATAGCAACCCCTCCTTGGATTTCCAAGGCAGTACCACTACGGAAGTAGGATTGCCCAACCTTCCTTCCGAGGAGTGGCTGGTGGGTTTGAACCGCCAGCCTTCTGGTTAGCAGTCAAGTGCCTTAGGCACTAT